>NC_061119.1:217994291-218039146 GCF_002878395.1 Capsicum annuum
TTCGTGCTTTGTCAAGTATAACACTAAATTGACATCTTAGTTTCAAGATTAAGACACAATACCATGTTGGATTTGATTTGTTTTTTTAAAAGTTTCAACTTTTATCATTAGCTAAAATTATAAATCGAAAAAATCGAGCCAAGCCGACAAGAACCAACCGATGGTTATTTTTTTGTATTGGTTTGGTTTGATTTTTAAAATTTAAAAATCAACTAAGCTGATTTGGTTATGATTTTGACCAATAACCGATCCAAATCGACCTATGAACACCCCTAAATTGGTGTACACTGTTCGGGGCTGTCGGGTTTCTTTAGGAGATTGACGCATTGCCCGGGATGCTTGGAGGTCGGAATAACCTTGGACCATCGATAAGGTGGAGAGGCTTCTTCCATTCGAGGGTGGAATTTTATTTCATTATGTTCTTCAGAGAGAACGTACATGAAGTTGATGATGCGGTTTTGTCGCTCTATCTCAACAGGCGGAGCCAGAATTTGAAGTTATTGGGTTCTGAATTAATTAAAAAAGCATAAAAAATCAAGAAAAACTGGGGCTTGAACCCACATCTGTGGGCCGAAGAAGCCTTTAACACTGACCAAACAACCACTGGGCCAAGCAACATTGTTTGACAGTGGGTTTGCGGTATTTAATAATATACACATATTCAAAATTTAGTAATATAAATATAGAGTACGTAAAAGCTACTGGTTCGCACGAATAGTCTGGTCATGCAATGTAAACCAAATAACTCAACCATATATGTCAATCAAAGATCTCCTCATCTCATCAGCAGTCCTCTTAACTGGAATACGCTATCGATATGAGCCAACTCTGTTGCTGTAGTGTCTGCGCCACAAAACGCTGCCCAGTCGTTGACAGTCATTCCCGCACCTACCACTTCACTACCGCGGTTCACTGTTCCTCTTGCTATCAGAGGAACCCGAAGGAGTACCTGCACCAACAAAAAAGTTCAGCAGCAGATGAAAACGACATCTACTGTAGAAGTCGGATCAACCTTTTCCAGGAGAAGTTTATTCCAACGATAAACTGAAACCAAACAAATATGCCAAGAAAGATAATACATACATTTCGGGTGTGTGCGGTGGGGGTGGGGGTGGGGGTGGGAAGTGGTACTATACTAGATACGTAGAGGACCAAAGTATAAGAGAGATTAAACTACCCGGAGAAGCTCCTTAAAGTGGCATTACGAGTACTACATACGTAGAGGACCAAAGTATAAGACTGTACATCATAAACAACGACAATATTACACATAAAAACATGAATATTTTACACATGAATTGAATACTTGTCCGTTAGAACAGCTATAAGCTCAACGATACAAAGGGTAAACCAGCTCACGCATACAGTTAATCACATCATCGAAATATCACTGTATTTGTACCTTGATCTGTAGTAGTGTGAGGCACGAGAAGGCCGTTTTTGTTTCCTGCACAAAAAGAAGAATCAGCAAAGATTTAGTAGGTTAGAGTGCACAGAGTCTTCCAATTATCCTCGTTTCTCCAATGGAGGTTTTGATCACCGGAAAGTTTTCAGGTAACGCATCCTCAAACGCGCTGGAAAAAGATACAGATCACGTAACCTGAAAACTAAATAACTTCGAGACAGATGATCTGAAGATTGAAAAACCTGTAGAAGTTTTCGGAACCGCCATGAGCAACCAAACAGTAAGAATGCGTGAGCTTTGAGAAAACTCCCAACATCACATGAATTCTCAAATTGAACCCCTGCAATAAATATAACGTAAAAAGTCGATTAGAGAAGATAAAATAAGTATCCAATACAACAACAACAACATATCAAGTGTATTCCCACCTAGTGGAGTCTGGGGAGGGTAGAGAGAGACTGTTTCCGATAGACCCCCGGCTTAGAACCAATAAAAAACAAGCATCCAATATAGTAGCCATTTCTTTGCTAGGTGAAAGCGAACACAAGTGGTCGGTGAGCTTGGAAGATCTGTCAAAGCCAACATAACGTGTTAGACAATTACGACAACAACAACAACGTGTTAGACAATTACGACAATTACGACGACAACAACAACAACATCATGTTAGACAACTAAGAAAACAACATGTTAGACAATTACTACAACAACAACGACGACATGTTAGACAATTACGACAACAACAACATGTTACACAACTAAGACAACATGTTAGACAATTCCGACAACAACAACAACAATAGAATGTTAGACAATTACGACAACGATAACATGTTAGACAACTAAGACAACATGTTAGACAATTACTACTACAACAACAACATGTTAAGACAACTAAGACAACAACATGTTAGACAATTACGATAACAACAACAGAATGTTAGACAATTACGACAACAACAACAACAACATGTTAGACAATTACTACAACAACAACAACAACAGCATGTTAGACAATTACTACAACAACAACAACATGTTAGACATTCACGACAACAACAACAAAATGTTGGACAAGTGAGGTCCGGGGAGGGTAAAGTGTAAGTAGTTCAGGACTACCTCAGATCAAGTAGAGAGGATGTTTCCGATAAACCGTCAGCTCATGACAAATAACAATAAGCCAATCCAAGAACATAAAAACAAACAACAAAATATGTTAACACACCACTAGATAATTGTGAGTAATATAATATAAGAATATTATTGAATTGTTGTATTTACATTATTAATTCTTTTCTAGAGACTACTATACCATAATCCTTTTTCAACTAGGACATTACATTGCAATTTTTTTCAAAATAGGATTCTATTTAGTATTCTTATTTGACTGAGTAATATTATAAACTATCTTTTTGAAATCACAAACATCACCATAACACCACAAATAAAAGAACTACAAGACACATTATATATATCGGGAGCTAATATTATTGTATGTCGACAAATCCAAAATCGAAAAAAATAATTATTTATCTTTAGTAAAAAAATATATATCTTTATTGAATGTATTATTTATCTCGACAGACCCAAATTCTATAAAAAAAAAATCAAGAGCTGATTATGTATCTTTACAAAGAAAAGAATGTATCTTCATTGAATGTATCGGGAGCCAATTATGTATCTCGACAAATTTAAAATCAGGATTTTTATTAAGTATGCAAAATATTGAAATTTTCCGTAATTAAGCTTCAAATTGTTGGGATTTGTGTTGTTTGCCCTTAGATTTATTAGATTCAAAAGTCGGCCTTAGGTTCAACATTTACTATTTATACGTAAAACATAATTTGTGTTTTTAAAATTTCGTGAGAGAAATAGGAGTGAAAAAAAAGTGAAAATAAGTTCTCAAATACAATTAATTCCAAATTGTATTTGAAATTCTCATGGCCAAATACAATCGTTTTCACTTTTTTTTTCCGCTAAAGTGAAACAATTTTCCAGAAAAAAGCGAAAAAATTCTCATAGGCAAACAGCTACTTATTAATCATGTATAAATGGTAGAATTTTCCAATGAAGGGCTAGCCACAAATTAGAATAACTTTACAATCACAAGTCATTATAATCTCATTCACTAATTTGTAACAATAGAAAAGGGACAGCCCGGTGCACTAAAGCTCCCACTATGTGTGATCCCAAAACTTTACAAAGAAGAATATATAGTGGATTAATATGGAAAGAATCAAGTGAACGTAACTCGTAAAGTGTTTCCTACACACATAAAAAAAAGAGTTCGGTGTACTAAGCTTATGCTATGTGTGCGTATCCCGGAAAGACCTAGACTACATTAAGTCTGTTGTATGCAACGTGACCTTGAAGTCCTGCAAGAGATTGTTTTCATAGCTTGAACTCGTGACTTCGTGATGACATCGTGATGACATGGAAGGAACTTGGTACCGTCGCGCCAAGGCTACTGATGTAAATTGCATTGTTGCAGATATGGATGTTCATAGCTAACATGTTTGTTCCAATATGACTTGTACTTATGGATTCCAATGTCTAACCATGGTTTCATAACTCCGTCGTAATGAACCACTGCTGCCTGCTCGATCTGGGCTCGTGTGACCCCCGAGTCATACCCCAAACCGAGTAGGTGCCATGTCCTGTCGAGAGCATGTGTGTGGTTGTAAAACGTCATCCAACCAATCGGCAAACTACCGGCTTTCAGTAGCGGTCTCTTACTTCCCTGCATCAACAAAAATGACATACACTAAATGTTACTAGCCATGAAAAAGAGTTGTCGGGCACGTGCTACCTCCCACTAGCGCAGGTACCGGTAACTCGGCTTTACAATGTTTGGATATATGGAAAAAAGTCACCTAGTGTAAACTAAACTCATCGAAAAACTCAATACTCATGATTGTCGTTAATGGATTCAACGGTAGAATATAAAGTATATACCAGATCCAAGTACTTGTGATAGCGTGCAGTTAAGTTTCGTTTCCTCCACTCGTGCAGATCGAATACATTCATCCCGAATGCCCAAGTGCATGTGTTTGAGTCGAATCTTGTTGCTACCGAGGGGTCTGTGAAATTGATGAACATATCCATTCGGCGGAATGAAGGCTCACCTTCCACACAAGTCTCCACTGCACCGTTCGCTTTACCCTTAATGTTGATGCGCCAAAGTCTGGTTAGATCCTTTTTCACAACTACATCATGGTCGAGGAACACAATCTTGTTCACGGAAGGAAAAATATCAGGCAGATAAAAACGTAAGTGGTTCAGCACAGAAGTGTATCTTGGATCAAGGCCCTTTTGCTTCTGCTGATCCTCGTTGTACTTGGTCGATAACCATTCAAAACTGTCAACGCTCTGGATTTGAACGGTAGCTTTTCCCGGAGGATTCATCAAGAACCACATCGACATGGCTGGCAGGTTAAGAGAATCCGTCACTATATGAAAGACAATTTTCTCTGGATCCTGCCAAGTACATAAACATTTACGTTCAATTAGGATGTAAAGCACATGAAGGACTACGGCAAAAAAAAGGGCAGCCCGGTGCACTAAAGCTACCGCTATGCGTGGTGTCCGGGGAAGGGCCACCACAAGGGTGTATCATACGCAGCCGTACCTTGCATTTTTGCCAGAGGTTGTTTCCAAGGGTTGAACCCGTGACCTCCTGGTCACATGGCAGCAACTTTACCAGTTACTCCAAGGCTCCCCTTCCCATGAAGGAATACGGATTTAACAAAAAAAAGGTGAACCCAAAACGAGGGGAAAAAACACGGAGCATCATACCCTAGCGGTTGAAACGGTTGAATTGACAACCACGGAACATGCCAAAACATTGTCTGAGAAAACAGCAAAGTGATATAGATCAGGATCCTGCAGTTTGTTTTGGTTAGGAAGCTCCCGTTCCTCAGGCTGCAGAGCGAAATATTCAGCAGTCAACCGCATGGAAAGGCAGTGAAGGCCTTTTGGTGTAGTTCTTGCAGCGAGCTGTACGAGGAAGGAAGTATGATCCCTTTGTGATCGAAGCTGTTCTTCAGCATTATACGTCATGGCACGTAGTGTATTCACCATAGCTGAGCAATCTGGATATATTCTGCTTGCTCTCAGCAGGGTCCCCTCCATCGCTTTCATCTTTTGCATGGCCCTGGAACGCTAGCCGCTCTTAGATTATACATACAACGTATTAACCATTCAAAAACAGCATTCAGTTTCCGATTTTAAACAATTATCGGCAATACAAACCAATTCATATCGAATATCCTCAAGTCAATATCAAGTACACATTCTTGTGTCTTGAAAGACGGTAGCTCAACGACTTATATGCCAATTCTACTCTAAATAAATCATCATCTGTCTCAGAGTAGAGCAATCTCAATAATACTGTACAGATCATAACACGACAAATCCACTACTCACATGATTAGTGGCGGAGCCAGAATTTTCACCAAAGAAGTTCAAAATCGAAAAAATGTAGGCACACGAACTAGCCGAAAGGGGTTCAACATCAATTATATATACATAAAAATATTTTTCACTATATAGAAATAATATAATTTTCCGTCGAAGGGGGTTAGGTGGCTCCACTACTGCACATGAAACAGATTTTATGATGCTGAGTAGCAATTGACACATTAGATGAGCAAGGTTCTGTAAATGCGTTGTTTAAGCTTTATATTTAACAAACGAAGCAACATGTTATAGCATTAGGTGTATCGGGGGGTGGGGGTGGGGGGAGGGGCTCACCTCCGTGACAAGCGAGAATCTTTAGTAACACCACCCACAGCTCGTTCTAGCTCTTTAATTCGTAGCTTTATCTCTTTCACAAAATGAGAGTTGCTACCTGGTGGTGTAAAACTCAAGTACGCTTTGGCCCTTATCACCTTATCTTTCATCTCTTTAACCTTCTCGTCTAATGGCCTCTGCGGATGAGACTGTATGCTCCGACTGTGTTGAACCCCTTTTGGTCTCGACTTTTCCTGCCACAACACGAAGTGAGATCAGAAGACTGCAAACTCACAATAAGTCTGTACTTGCTATGATCAATGTAAAGTCAATGACTTTCTAGTTGCACGCGACAAAGTGAAATGCACACAGATGAAGATATATATACGGAAGGTGAGGAAAGAAAGGATCAAACACGTACTTTAGATCCGGTATACCAAATCTATCATTTTAACATTATACAAGTTGCTACATACGTGAACATGGCAATTGGCATTTGACACTCGTGTCATGAACTCTCGAAGCCCCGAAACTGATATCTTTTCTACTTGCCACCTCATTCACGTTCAAATGTCTAACATTTCCAGTATAACTCAAGTTAAGAAAACTCATTCTCGATAGTTAAAAGGTGAAACGCCATACACATCAACGTGATAGCCAAATTATAGCAAAATCTTGACAATCCAAAATTGAAAGAAACGGGGATAATCTCTATGTATGATAACTCAAAAAATTTGCCAACGGTAGATGCCATTCGATCTGGACATCATCCACTACATCTAACCAGACAGAAGCTACAGCAAGTCCATTAGTTGTAAATTCTGGAGACAAGCAACACGAAAGGCTCTCTTCTACAACACTAAGTGATCAACATTAAATAATCTCACAAGATAAGAAATTATAACCTCACGATAGACTGCTATACAGAATAATACCTTTTCGCTAGATGAGGACACTCTTTTCTCATATAGATTTTGTTGATTTTTTCTGTCTCCGCCGTATGTGGTTCCTGTAGTTTAGAGTAGAGTTAAACGCTGCACTCATATTACAACTTGACAGAAATGAAAGGAAAAAGAGGTAAGAGCATTTAGGAGCCGTTTGGACATTGAGATTTTTCTTTCCGAAATACGTTCAAAACATTGTTTGGTTATTGTATTGGAGCATTTTTTTGATTTGAAGATGAGTTTTCAAGTATGAAAAAACGGTTTTGACCTCTTTTTCAGTGAAAAGTTTTTCCCGCACGAAACTTCAACTTCTTTTCAAGTGAAATACACGTTCAAATACTACATCTTCCATATATCATTTTTCAACTTCAACTTCAGAGACGCTTTTATTCAAGTTTTAACCAAGCACCTACTTAAAGTAGTATAGTACCATTATTTTGCAATGAGTTAACATTCTCTGCTTTGTCAAGGCTATCGTTCTCATTCAAGCTGACTAAAGAGCCGTGATCTCCATCTCTATAGACAACCAAGTGTGGTCCTTTTAGGTCTTCAACTTCTTCCTAAAGAAACAACAGACAATGATTAAACATAGGTAACAATCACGGAGGCTTTCACCTATGTTGCTCGAACTCTTCAAAAATGTCATCGGGTGCGTGTCGGATCCTTCAAAAGTCGTGCATTTTTGGAGGATCCGACACGGTTGTGGCAACATTTTTGGAGAGTCTGAGCAACTTAGGCTTTCACAGAGTTAGTAAGCTGATCTAAACTTTTATCACCTGTTGAACTGCACTATTCGCCTGAGCATCTACTCTGTGCTTCTGAAGACGAGAATCCGAACCCCCCCAAAAGTTAAAACTCACAGTCAGATACTTGTTTCTCTTTGTTTAGTAAGACAATAATGCAAAACGAAAAGAAGAAAAAAATCAGCATTTGGACTAGAATGAGGGAAACATATGTTGCTCAGACTCTCCAAAATTATTGCCGCACACATGTCAGATTCTCCAAAAATACACTACTTATGAAGAATCCGAAATGCACTTGGTGGCGTTTTTGAACAGAGCTGAGCAACATAGGAAAAGAAAAATTAACTATTGTTAACTTGATGTTTCCCATATATTGTGTCCTTTTTTTTTTTATTTCCCATCCGGTGTTCGGTACCGCATTGGAGCCCGACTAATCTGATTCGCGCAGGGTAGGGCCATTCGGGGATAGCACTACCTACCAAGGATTATTCCATACCCAAGGCTCGAACCCGAGCATATATGGTGTCAAAGATGCATAAGTAAACTTAAACTATACAAAAGCCTATTCTTTTCTTCTTCTTTCAATGATTTGGTACCAAAGATTCATAATAAACTTAAACTATACAAAAGCTTATGTTTTTTCTTTCTTTCTTTCTTTCTTTCTTTCTTTATTAGTTGCTTGAATGAACAGGAACAACAACATTAGGCAACAAATCACAAGTCCGGTATACTAAAAAGCTCCTGCTATGCGCGGGGTTTAGGGAAGGGCCGGACCACAAGGGTCTATCGTGCGCAGCCTCACCTTGTCTTTATGCAAGAGCTGTTTCAGAAGTAGCAACAATGAAAAAAAGGCAGTTCGGTACACTAAAGCTCCCGCTATATGCGGGGTCTAGGGAAGGACCGGACCACAAGGGTCTATCGCGCACAATCTCACCTTGTATTTCTGCAAGAACTGTTTCAGAAGTAGCAACAACAAAAAAAAAGGCAGCTCGGTACACTAAAGCTCCCGCTATGCGCGGGGTCTAGGAAAGGGCCGGACCACAAGGGTCTAATGTGCGCAGCCTCACCTTGTATTTCTGGAAGAGCTGTTTCAGAAGTAGCAACAACATAAAAAATATAGAACTGAAGAAGACTAGAACTTACAAGAATCGATAAGTCTTCAACAAAGTCTCTAGATGCTGCACACAAATTGAACACAAATAATAGTGTCAGATCAAACAACAACAACAACAACAAACCCAGTATATTTCCACATAGTGGGGTTTGGGGAGGGTAAAATGTACGCAGTCCATACCACTACCCCCGAGGGAGTAGAGAGGCCGTTTCCGATAGACCCCGGCTCAAGACTGTCAGATCAAACTAAAACACCACAAATCCAAAAGTAACAATAACAAGTAAAACATCATACCATTAGAGTTAAGGTTTTTGAGCCTATATGAAAGCAAGAAAACAGGAGTGAAGACTGAAATAGCAAGCAAAGAGAGGATAGAAATCCTCGTACATCGACGAAATAGCCTCATCAGAGCATAAATATGTTAACAAAAGCCAAAAGGGTATTTGATCATTAGACAAGATTATGCATAAACAGATTCAAATCATTAGTATAAATATTGATTCTTGATACAAAGTGAAACAAAAAGAAATGGAGTTGAGTGAATATGTGGAATAGCCTCATGAAAGCATAAAGATAGATTCATAATATAAGTATAAAAAATGAGTCTTTGATACAAAGTGAACAAGAAAGAGAATTTGAAAACAAAACAAAAGCCAACAGGGTATTGGAACATCAAACTAGTTATGCAAAAAGATTCATAATATAAGTATCAAACATGAGTTTCTTGATACAAAGTGGATAAACACAATGAGTCTTGATACAAATTGAAAAAAAAAATGAGTCTTTGATACAAAGTGAACAAGAAAAAAATTGAAAACAAAACAAAAGACAAAAGGGTATTAGATGATCAAACTAGATATGCAAAAAGATTCAAGATTATAAGTATCAAACATGAGTTTCTTGATACAAAGTGCACAAACAAAATGAGTCTTGATACAAAGTGAACAAAAAAAAAATTGAGTCTTTGATAGAAAGTGAACAAGAAAAAAAATTGAAAACAAAACAAAAGGCAAAAGGGTATTAGATTATCAAACTAGATATGCAAAAAGATTCAAGATTATAAGTATAGAAAGTGAACAAGAAAAAACTTGAAACAAACAAACAAACAAAAGGCAAAAGGGTCTTTGATCATCAAGCTAGATTCATATTCTAAGGGGAAAAAAAATGAGTTTTTTTGATAGAAAGTGGACAAGAAAAAACTCAAAGTGTGAGGGTTTTTTTCATGTTTGTTTGATTTGATATATCATATTTTGAAGGTCAAAGGGATCTATGAATGTGTTATAGTGATTAAAAAAATTGTATAGAGCAATGAAAATGGAGAAAAAATGTGGTGACATGTTCTTGTGTACAAAGAAAGGAATGAAATTATTGCTTTCTTGAAATAGAATACTTATAAAAACCAAATATATTTGACATTTATATACTCTTTGGACACCCCCACCCCACTCCACCCCCTACCCCTACCCCTACCCCTACTCCTCTCTCTCAACCACCACCACCACCAACAACAATAACATACGCGGTGAAATTTACTAACGAGATCTAAGAGATTGATATGTATTCAATTTTATCTCTACCTTAACGAGATCAAGAATGTGTTTTCTCTATCAAAGTATATACAACAACAACAACAAGTCCTCTTTATTCCCACATAGTGAAGTCTGGGAGGGTAAAATATATATATTAAAAAAAAAAATTATATAGATTCACAAATAATAAAATAATCGAAACAAAGAAAAAAATAATTAAATATAAGCCTATTTATGTATGTTCTCGTTAATCTCCTTGAGTTTCTAATCTTATGATTGACTTTATTACTTCATATAAAAGATATATATTTTTATATTTATCAATTTGATATAAACATTAAATATAATTTTTACCCACCGCCCTTGCCTCTCACCTTACCTAACATAATTTTGATTTCTTAATGGTAATAATAATTAGATGATAACCTTAAATAAGACTATGTCCACTATTAGAAGACTAATTCCATGAAAATATTATTATATATTATATTATAATTTATAAGTCATTTGTCTTTGTGGTGCACTTCCAAAAAACTTAAAAGGACCTTTTCTCAAATCATATTGAGACATATACTTTGTGACATGTCCTTTTCATTAACTATTTTTTTCTTAAATATTATTTATTTAATTGTTATATATGAAAGGTGGTATATCTTAATGATTTTACATATAAACAAAGCAAGATATTAAATTTTGGAATCCCTATTTAGGTAATGCCAAAATTTATAACTTTTCCTTTTAGATTTGTCACTTCAAAAAAAAAAAAAAACTATGAATATATACCTCTAAGAAAATTCACAATAAGTAATTTTATAGTAAATTATTTATGTGATCACGACTAATCAATAAGAATCTATTACAAATATCTTCATATGTACATCATTTTAATAACTTAATTCATCACGTTGAATATTTGTATTAGATAGACTCCGAAAGTCAAGATCAAAAAGTGTAAAAGCAAAAAAAAAATAATGAAAAATTTAGTCGATTATATTTATATTAATTAAAATTATTTTTATATAACAATATAAAAAAACCATATATATATATAAACATATATTTATATTTATATTTAATAATTACAGTGTACCAAATTAACAAATTACTAAAATTATAAATATGAGATTTTCTATTTCAGTTTTCCATTGATAAACACTTATACAATCTCTCACTCTTCCCACCTCCCTTTACCGCCGCCGCAAATCTCCGGCGCCGATCAGACAAACGACACCGTTTCAATGGCCGGAATAATTTATCCTCCGCCGTCCTCTTCACAATCCGCCATCATTCACGTCAACAACAAAAACACATCTCTCCTCGGCAGCTCCGGCTCCGGCGGCGCTATTCTGCGAATGAGAAGCTTAAAACGGCTACAAACGACGAAGTCGGCGATTTCTGTATCGCAGAATAGTTCAGTTAGTTGCGTTGAATTATCTGAAAAGGATAATGGTCAAAGGATTAAGAAGAGTCCGATTATTGTTATTGATAATTATGATAGCTTCACTTATAATCTCTGTCAGGTATGCTCGTTACTCCTAATGTTGAATCAAAATATTGATTTTTCATTATAGAAAAACGCGGAGATTATTTGTTTGTTGTATAGTTAATGAAAGTTTTGCTCAATTTTAGTTGAATTTGATTTATTTGTGTACTTTTGATGTATATTGAATCAAAATTTAGCTCAGTTTTTCTAAATTTGAATCAAAAAATTGTATAGTGAATGAAAATTGATAGTTGTTATTCTCCGCCCTCATTCACAGCAACAACAAAAGGACATCTCTTCTCGGCGGCTGGTTGCTCCGAATGAGAAGTATCGCAGAATAGTTCAGTTAGTTGTGTTGAATTAAGAAGAGTCTGATTGTTGTTATTGATAATTATGATAGCTTCAACTATAATCTCTGCCATGTAGGCTCCTTACTCTTAATGTTGAAGAAAACAATTGATTTTCGATTGTAGAAAAATGCGGAGATTATTTGTTTTACAGTGATTTTTTTGTATAGTTAATAAAAATTTTGCTCAATTTTTCTCCAAGTTTGAAACAAAAAATTGAGTTTTGATTGTAGAAAAATGTGGAGATTATTTGTTTTTCAGTGATTTTGGAGTATAGTTAATCAAAATTTTGCTCAATTTTCCCAAGTTTGAAACAAAAAAGTGATTTTTGATTGTAGAAAATTGTGGAAATTATTTGTTTTCAGTAATTTTTTGGCTTTATTCATGTACTTTTGATGTATAGTTAATAAAAATTGATAATTATTACTCCTCCGTCCTCTTCACAATCCACAATCATTCATTCGCATAAACAGCAAAATCACATCTCTCTTTGCCCCGAAAACCAAGCTTTGCGAATTCTCGGCAGCTCCAGCTCTGGCTATGGAAGCTCTTTTCTCCAAATAAGAAGTATGAAGCGGCTTCGAAAGATAGAAAAATGTTCAATCTTTCTGAGTTTGAGTCAAAGAATTGATTTATGCATGTAGAAAAATGTGGAGATAATTTGTTTTAGTATTCTTTTTTTTGCTTAATTTTTGTAATTTTGTTATGTAGTTAATCAAACTTCTGCTCAATCTTTCTAAGTTTGAATCAAAGTATTGATTTTTGAATATAGAAAAATGTGGAGACTATTTGTTTTAGTATTCCTTTTCTTTTGCTTTATTAGTGTAATTTTGATTTTTTTGTTAGGTATGCTCAATTTTTCTAATTTTGAATCAAAGAATCGATTTTTTTTTAATAACCTCACTCAATTAATTCCACGGGATATGCGTCACCTCCCACTAGCAACAACAGATACCAAGTAACTCTTATCTATCCAGAAAGAAATCACCTAGTGTTTTTCTTTTTCGTTTATATTGGGGTTTGGACGTGAGACCTCATGATTCTCAACTTACTTCATTAACCACTAGGCCGCACCTTTGGTTGCCAAAGAATTGTTTTAGTAATTTAGATATATAGAGAATGTGGAGAATGAAGTTGATTCCTGAACATTGAGAAATTTATGGAATTGTTATCTTAGTTTTCTTAATAATTTTGCTGGTTGGTGATGATTTTGCAGTATTTTGAAACTTGAGAATTCAACTGATTTTTGAGCATTGTCAAATGTATATAATTATTGTCTTAGCTTATAAAGTTAAAAGCAATTACTTTCTAGGGGGCGTTTGGCCATGAAAATTGTGAGTACTTGAAAAAAGTGGTTTTTGTTTTCTAAGTGAGAGATGAATTGAAAATTGGGATTGTGTTTGGCCATGAATACAAATTGGAGTTGTTTTTTATTTTCGTGAGTAATTTGGAGTGAAAAAAGTTGAAGCAGCTTTTTGGTGTTTTTCAAATTTCTGAAACTTCAGGATTTCAGTTTTATGGCCAAATGTGTTTTCCGGGGTTGAAAGGAAAAAAATTCCATGGCTAAACGTTTCCAAATTAGTTTGTCTTGGTTTTGCTCTTCATTTTTCTTTATTGTTTTGAAGTACATTGAAGTTGGAGCCTTATAATGATTTTGGAATATTAAGAAATGTGGACAATTGTTTGTTTTGGCATTTCTTAATTTGTTTTTTCCCTCCCAAAGTATATGGGAGAGCTTGGATGCAATTTCGAGGTTTATCGGAACGACGAGCTTACTGTGGATGAACTGAAGAAGTAAGTAACAAAGTTCACTTTTTGTTTTATAGGAGCAACTTTTTTTGGTCTAGCTGTTGAGTATAGCTACAATATTCAGCTTCACTAAGTGAAAGCTAGCACATACATGTTACTATGGGGATCACGCACCTTTAAGTTAAGACTTTTCTTTTTTGTTTTTCGGGGTGTGTGGGTGTGGGGGGGATAGGGGATTACAAGGTGGGAATTGGACGGTTACCTACAATGTGAAAGTTCATGTAGTCAACTAACTGAGCTACTAAGATTTCCCTTTAGGTTCGACTTGAATCGACAAAATTTATATTTGAAACATTTGGCTTCTGCAGCTCTGCCTTACCTTTGTTAACTGTTAGATTTAGCCTGCTTCTATTGGTCTTTTTTGTATGTTGTTGGTCCACCCATGATCACTTTCAAATTGAATGGATGTAATGGTATTATTAATTCAAATGAACTTTAATTTCTTGGGTACACACGTGTGTGCAAAATCTTATTTTCATAAAATCTAACGGAATATAATGAAGAATAGTATAGACTGCTAAAAAAAACCCAGAGAACTGGATGGAAACGTTTGAGAGTGCAAGTAGAAAGGAAACAAAATCACCCATTAAATATACAGTCATTTTAACCGTTTTTCTTTACTTGTTAGTTGGGGTGGTAATAAGCAGGTTCCCTGTTTGAATTATACCAACCACATCCTCTCTTTTAGTTAACATGTAGATAAGAAAACAAGAAAGGACAAATGAGTTGCTAAGTTTCTCAAAAAATGAGATGCAATTGCACTATAGTATGCCTGTTTTTAATTCAAATGATCCATAATTTCTAGTTTATTTCTGCAGTTCAGTTTTACATGATCTAGAGGGGATCATCTTTGGAACAAGATGCATATTTAATATTGATAAATCATAATGAGGAAAAGATTAGAAAGTAAATTTAATTGCAAGGAGAATTTTTTTTCTCCCAAAAATATAAGGGGATTTTGGCACCCAAGGGTGTGGCTTAGTGGTTCAATGTAGTTGGGATGACCATGAGGTCTCAGGTTTAATTCCCAGCAGAGACAAACACTAGGTATTTTCTTTCCATCTGTTCTAGCCTTGGTGGACAGAGTTACCTGATATTTGTTGCTGGTGGGAGGTGGCAAGTATCCCGTGGATTTAGTCGAGGTGCTCTAGCTGGCCCGGATACCACGGTTATCAAAAAAAATATAAGGGGATTTTATGCTTTTCTTTGGACCTGGAAAAAAATGAGTTTTCTTTTCTGACTCCTTAAACCTGATTAAGTTACCATGTGGTTTTTCTTTAATATTTTGTAGGAAAAATCCAAGGGGAATATTAATTTCACCTGGACCAGGTCAGAGAAGTCACCCAAATATATTAAGTTATCATTTCCCGTATCTGGAACTTATGGAATTATCGATACTTGCCAATCTATTTTTATTTGGGAATAGGTACACCTCAGGATTCAGGGATATCACTGCAGACCGTACTGGAACTTGGACCAACTGTTCCGTTATTTGGTGTTTGTATGGGTTTGCAATGCATGGGAGAGGCTTTTGGAGGTTGGTGATTGAATTAACAGTAATTGGTGCTTTTGTTTCAATAAGTTTGGCCTATCTGATGAACAGTTTGTCTCTATTCCATCTAATAAAACAAAAAATAATTAGGTTTTAAAAGTGTTTTAATACATTAGGCGATTTATTTCTATCTTCCTAAGTGTTGGTGGTTATCCAGTACCTGTGCTCATGAGAGATAGTAGGTGTTCAGCTGGGTTGTGAAAAAAAATAGTTGAAAATGTATCCAAAGTTTTGAGTTTGACCGTCATCTGGGATTATTGTTAAGTTGACTGTTAAAAGCTCTACTTTTTTCTTTCTTGTTATTCAACTAGTCAATCGTGTGTTCTTCACTTCCCTAATTCTCCTTGATGTGCATTTATTTCTTTGCAGGAAAGGTTGTGCGTTCTCCATATGGGGTGATGCATGGAAAAAGCTCCCCCGTATATTTTAATGAAGGTGGGGAAGATGGCCTATTTGCAGGGCTATCAAAGTAAGCTCTCCTTTATCTTATAATGATTAGAAATTTGTCTGAACAAATTGAGTTTGGTCTTTCTGATTATTTTGGTATCAAGATAAGGGCATTCTCCCTTGAAACGTAAGATCGGCATTCCTGTGTGTTTCAATTATTTGTCTTTGCACTTGGTACAAGCTATATCATCCCTATAATTTAATTTAATGAGGTCCAAAGACTATGAAACAACAGAGATGCTGCTTCCACTGGACCAACAATAACTTGTATAATAGATACTCAAGGGACACAGCAGCATAATCTTGCATTCAACTCGATTACGTGGCGGGGGCTCTAACAGCACTCTCTCGACTTCGGTACCACCTTTTTCTCACTGCCTTTTCTTTAAGACCTTCTTTCAGCTGTAAAGCTTCCATGAGATGTAGAATCTGTTATATAGAGTGATCCAGAATAGATGGATGAGTAGGTTGTAAAGAAGAATGACCTTATGATTCTTTTCCTGTAGCTAAAAAAGTGTTGCTCCTTGCTGCTTCAATTGTTTTTTCCTAACAAAGCTTCTAATAGAGCTGCTGATCTCCAACCACCGCCCCCCCAAGCGGTTCAACTTTTGGTGCACTTATGTGGCTAATCTCTTCCGATGCTTCTTTCTTTGGACCAGCAATATTCAAGCTTGTGTAATGGATTCAATGGTAGGTGTTCTCTCAAGGTTCCCTACTTGAACACTGTGCGGTAGTACTACCTTAAGTGTCTCAACTCAAACTCTTCAGGCTGGTACTGGAATTCTCAGGAGAATTGCTAAACTTTTTGACCAACCATCCAATAGTTCGTGCAAAGATAAACCTAAGAAGTTTCAGTTTGCCCCTCTTAAGAGTTCTCCTTCAGCACTAGCAAAACTGGGTTGAGTATCCCCGCTTGGGGGAGCTTCAATAGAAGCTCTTGCTTTCCTTGAAACTTAGATGATAACCAGAGATGCCAAAAGCACTAAAGCTGGAGAAACTCCAGTGATAACTGTGTTA
The DNA here is from genome assembly GCF_002878395.1 of Capsicum annuum. Taxonomy (NCBI): domain Eukaryota; kingdom Viridiplantae; phylum Streptophyta; class Magnoliopsida; order Solanales; family Solanaceae; genus Capsicum; species Capsicum annuum. The sequence continues at coordinate 218,011,413 of NC_061119.1, forward strand.
TACTGTCCAATTTCTGGACTTCATTCGCAGACTCTATTTCAATGCCAAAACTGCTGGTTTCAAATCCTGTGTCACGATCTTCCAACCTCCAGTTAGTTTCTTCTGGTCTTTTTAATTGTGTCTTCTCTAGTTTGTCTTCTCCATTGCTTCCTGTGAGATTTTCTGGACCTGCTCAACCTTGGTAGTCAGTCTCCCCTTGATCAAATCTGTAGCTTGAATGAGCACCCATCTCGTTTGCAGAAATGCGTGAAATCTCATCAAGCAATGAATCAAGGATGGATGGTCTCTGGTTTTCTTGATTAGGACCTTCTTATCAAGAGGTTGAACCCTCTGGATCTGCTCATTAGGACCTTCAATTTTTTCCTCGTCTACTTCATTGGAACTGGTAACTTCACTAACGGCTTTTCACATGGTTTCCTCTTCATCATCGTGTACACTTGGAGTAACTTCAACCTCGGTGCCATCTTTTTCAATATAAATATCTGAACTCTGGCCCTTCTGTGGGTTAGTTGTTTACTCCATTTCAGCTGTTTCCACCTTGAAGAACCCCATGTTGTCTTACCTATCAAAAAGAAAACATGTCTTATGCTCAACTAATTTGTGGCTGCCATAAGTTCATGTCCAGAAAAACCACTTTGAGAATACTCTGGCTGATCCACATGTATGCTTCCTCTCCCGTAAATTTCATGAAAAATAGCTTCAAAGATGTTCTTGCGTATCATGTGGTCAGTTTCTGAAGTGACTTCAGAGTTCGTGGATGATAAGTATGAGCCTGATAGTAAGAAAACAACCATAAAATCAGAAGTTTGAACAGTCATTTCATATCTCATTTTCAGTCCAAAACCCCTTATATTTCTTTATCGTCCTCGGCACTATCCCCATCTTTGTTCTCTGGGTTTGAGTAATTTTTTTCTGGCAGATTTGAGGAGTCATGAGCTTGCTGCAATGACCCTTGATTATCATTAATTTCCTGAGAGTTGAGAACTGCTTTGTTTGAATCTTACGTCGTCACTGTCATGTATGCTTGAGCTTTCTTGATGAAGAAAGATCCCGTGGCGTCAATTTGGCTGGTAGCATAGTCATGTGTTGCTCGGACATTAGTTCTTTTCTGTAGGATCTGCCACGGGTTTGGCAACATTTTTTGAGATTCCGAGCAACATACTCAGTCATGGATACTTGACCTAGGGGAGAGTTAATTAGTGAGAGGGTTCGTATGGCTTATGGAGGAATCAACACTAGAGTTGTTTTATTGATCCTCACATGATTCAGAGGCACAACTAAGGAAGAAATAGCTATTCTTCCAGAAAGATGAGATGTTGAGTTGACTTGCTGGGATCTTCGCTTACATATCAAGCACTATTATAACATTTTGTATCCCGTCAATTCCCCATCCACGCACTTAATTACTTCAGGCGAATCTTAATTCTACCTTGAATATGCCAGTCTAACAAATTCTTGGAATATCAGTGCCACTTCTGCTGTCTTAAAATAAGTAGAACACTTTGTATTCTGTTTCAGCCCATTCACAGCCGGTAGATACCACAGTCTGGTAATAGACAAGGCCACTTTCCCCCAAGACGCCCTTGAGATAACTGCATGGACAGAAGATGGTCTTATCATGGCTGCTCGTCACAAAGTTTACAGACACATACAGGTAAAATTTTCCATCCTTTATGCACAAAATTAGTGCTGTTAGCGTTCTGCCATGGATTCATAACTCTGAGCTGTCTATTTGCCTCGTTGGAGAAATTTAAAATTTATAAAATGTTGTATTGGTGACGTGAACTGATAAAAGGAAGATAGTTATCAATAAGTTTTATCATATTCTAGGATCTACAACCTTCTGAACTGGGGTACCTTATTTTTGCACCTATACTCACTTAGGACTCAAACAAATGATTGAATTCTGTGCATGAACTTCAAGCAAATACTAATGCAAAAGTCCTTGAACTTCAAGTAGAAACGCCTAAACTTAGCCATATGAAACTTCGACTCACCTCAGATACCGCATGTCATGTCTAAAGTTTTGTTCGGAAGTGGGTAGATATGCATAGATTTTAAACTTAGGGCATAACTTTAACCGTGGCATCAACACCGGGTATGTGTGCACTTATTCTTGCTTTGGTAACATAGGGGGTACAATTCCATCCTGAAAGCATCATCACAACTGAAGGCAAGACAATAGTTGGCAATTTTGTGAAATTGATAGAGAGGAAGGAAGAAGAAGCAGGATCTCAATCTCAAAACTAGACAACTCTCTTTACTCACTGTACAATATTGTGGTCTTGCCTCACTAAAACGATGCAAAGTATGTTCTTTGTCTCTGACTCTCTGTTGTAACTTAGCAAAAGGTGTAATTTATAAAAGTTGTCAATACTTGTAATGGATTTAATTTGAAATTCTTTACAAAATAAATATTGGTTTATCATCAAAGATGATATCATGAAGTTCTTGGGATTCTTTTTCACCAGGAAGGTATTGATGAGCCGAGGGGTCTACCGGAAACAATCTCTCTATCACAAAGGTAGGGGTAAGGTCCGTGTACATTCTACTCTCTTCGGACTCCACTTGTTCGATTATACTTTTCTTCTTGTTTTAACTTTATTGCTTTAGTCCTTAAAAAGAAGTGATCAGTAAATTTCTTCAAGACAACAAACAAAGCCTTTGTGTTTTCTTTTTATCTTTTGATATCATCACCTTTAACGGGTCTTGCATAATTATTGAATATCCAACTTCCTCAAAATCTGTAATATTCTCTTATGGTGGATATTCAGCATATACGCACTCGAAATTTCTTATTTTATCTCTAAATAACTACTGTATTGTTTATTTATCTAGAAAATACAATAAAATCATTATAAGTTGTAAGAGTTGACTAAAATATTTAATTAGTTATTGTGGAACAGACAGCTTTTAATCTCTTTACTTTTAGCCATCCCTACCCAATTCTTTTTGTTTCTTGATTTGCTTCAATGACCTATATATAACATTCTCTTGATACTTTTCTCATTTTCTATATTTGCTTTAATTTTGCCTCTTTTATCTTTTTTTGACAACTATACTAGTGGGAAACATTACAAGATAAACTTTTCTAGTTTACAACTTTCAATATTTATAGCTATCCTCATTTGATAATCTAAAATGAAGTAATTTTATTTGAAAGTTTCCAAATTAATTAAAACATGTAATTGATTATTATTATTATTATTATTATTATTGTTGTTGTTGAGAAAACATGTAATTGATAATGCAAGAGGCTAGATTTTCTCCATATTGTTAGGACAGTTAGGTAAATATAAGCTTTTTTGGAAAATAAAATAATAATAATTAAGTTCACAATATATTAATCTAAAAAGAAGTTATTGAGTTCATGTAAACGAAATTCTAGATCCACCATGAATTGTATAAAGAGGCTATGTTTTCTTATAACTACTTGATTTTCTTGTACATAAGCTATGTTCATTGTATGAACAATGAGATCTTAAAAACAGGAAGAGAATCATATCAAGAGACTTATAAGGAAGCAAAATCTTTTAAATTAATTACTACTGTAATATTTTTGTATAACAGTAGCATTAGTACTAGCCTCATCGTTGTTATATTATATTGTTGTTACATAATTAGCCATGTCATGAATTCTTTATTATATGTTTTGTTGTTACTTGAGCCGAGGTTTTTTCGAAAATAATATGTGAAAAGGTCTACGACTACGTACACTTTATCCTCTCAGGATTACATTTGTGAAATTACACTTGAATATGTCATTGTTTATAACTAATGTTTGAATTGTCTCCTTTTTTCTACCATATCCAAAAGTTCGTTCAACTATATTTGAAGTTTCAATTTTTCCTCATAATATCCAAGATTATAGAATTGGAGATCATTTGACAATCATGATCAAGAAATTACTAATTAGGACCTCATGGTTATTATCTCGCCTCCCCTTATGGAAAATGACAATTGCAATAGTGTAACCAGTGGCGGCGCCAGGATTTTCATTGAGGGGTTCAGAAGTAAACATACGGACTAATCGAAGGGGGTTTAACATCTACTATATATATATAAAAATAATTTTGACCGTATAAAAATCATTGGGCTCATCTACTATTTTTAGACAGTTAATGAATAAAATTTACTGCATTTAAGGGTGTAACTTAATAGTCAATCAAGTTGAGGTCCAAATTGTAACTATTAATTTTTTTCTTGATAAATAGAGTTACTTGACATATATGTTTTCGAAAGATAGCATTACCTCAATAAGCTCATCTATGTGAGCAAAAATGACAAATTAAGTCTACTTAACTTACAATATCTAATTAAAATTACTATTCTTATTTAATTACATCTCATCCCAATTAAGTGTTCTATCTAGAAGATTCCGTGTAAACTTAGGTGATATATATAGTTGAAAGAAAAATTAGGTAATTTATTCGAAAGAACGTATGCTGAACTAAATAATTAGATTTTGGAATTTATTTAACTTTTACTTGTGAAAAATTAGATAAAATTCTTCCTAAAAATATGACAAATCTGTTTTTTAATGATGGGGTTTGGGACCTTGGGGGTGGGGTGGGGGAGTTGACCCTCTTCCTGAAAATATTTGTTTTAATTTAGTTGTCCATAATTTTTTTATATTGTTCTAATACTACCCTCAATATTAAATAACTGATCAAATTTATATTTTTAAAATATAATTAATAAGACTAATTTGATAAAATAATCTCTTAATTAATATTTTCTTCATCAACGGAAGGGAGTGAGTATAAAAGCAACCTATATAAACAACATTCCATCACCAAATTTTAAGAAGTTTAATTAAAAAACAAACCAAACAATGGAAGCTATGAACTCCTCCTCATTTCATAGCAGCGGAGAAAATGGTGGTTCGTCAACTGAGCACGACGACTTTCTTCAACAAATTCTCTCTTCTGTTCCTTCTTCTTCTTCTCCATGGCCGGATATAGGCGATGCTCATCCCTACAATTTCGATAATGATCATCATCACCACAACTCATCTTTGTTAGCTTCCAAACTCCGGCAACAGCAGATCAATGGCAAAGCGTTGATGCTTCAGCAGCAGCAGCAGCAGCTTTTGATGTCTAGAGGACTCACCGGAGATCAAAACGACGACGCTTTAAATCAGGTCACTACTCCATTTCATGTCACACTTCCCGGATTTGAGATTCTGAGTTACATTGAATTGAATTATACTATTAACACTTTTTTTTACGTAATTTCCTAATATTTAAATTTTGTTCCAAAACATACGAAGATTTCATGTTGCAATTCACGTTTCGAAATCTGAATAGTATATAAAATTGGGAATGAGGAGTAGTTCAATAGAGTGATTAATTGCTTAATTACACTAGATTAATGACGAATTAACTACAGAAAATCCGGTGAGTTTCAATTAGTACTTAACAGTTCAATCAAGTTTATGATTATAATTATTTTCTGAATTTATAGTAGGTTAATGACGATTTAATTACGGCCGTTGAAATAGCATCTCACAGAAATGTAGTCTTATCCTACATGCATGTGTATTATAGATCCTTATGATTTAATCTTTTTCTGGACCGAGCTGTTGTTTAGAACTAATAGTTCAATTGAGTTACAGTTTGATTAAGTTAATAATTATCTTGAATTATAGTAGATTAATGATGATTTCAATTAATTATATATGTAGGGAAATGAGATTTCAGTTCAAGCTCTTTACAATGGATTTGCTGGATCTCTTGGTCAAACCTCTAATCAATCTCAACATTTTCACCATTCTCAGGTTTGCATATTTATACATTTTTACTTTGTAATTTGTGTGACACTTTTCAGATTTCGAAATTCAAATCAATTGGAATTTTAAAAGTTTATCAAATTATTTCTTTGATCGGAATTTATGTTATTAATTATTTTGATTTATAGTACTTTTCAGATAGGAAACTTCAAACATTTTGTATGGAGCTCTATCGTAAGATCTGTGTACATTCTACATACCCTTTTAGATTCCACACGTGGAATTACATCGGATATATTATTCACGATAAATTTTTTCACCATAAGGTATATGTACATTCTACGTACCCTCCCGAATTTCACATGTGGGATTACATTGGATATATTATTTACGATATAAATTTTGTCACCATAATATCTGTGTACATTCTACGTATCCTCCCAGATTTCACATATGAAATTACATTGAATATATTAGTTACCATATAATTTTTTTCACCATACAGTCTTTGTACTTTCTACGTAACCTCCCAGATTCCAACATGGGATACATTAAATATATTGTTCGTGATATAATTTTTTCACCATAAGGTTTGTGTACATACTACGTACCCTTTCAAATTCCACATGTGGGATGTTTATGATAAATTTTTTCACCATAACGTATGTGTACATTCTATGTACCCTGCTAGATTCCACACGTGGGATTACATTGAATACATTATTTACGATATAAATTTTTTCACCATAAGATCTGTGTACGTTCTACGTACCCTAGCTCCCAGATTTCACTTGTGAGATTACATTGGATATACTGTTGAAAATACAGACTCAGAGTTTTGGAGCACCGGCGTCGTTGACAACGAATCAAACGCCGGCGGTGAGTGGTGGTTCAGCTGGTGGAGGAGGAGGAGCACAACCAAAGCAACAGAAAGTTAGGGCTCGAAGAGGACAAGCAACTGATCCTCATAGCATTGCTGAAAGAGTACGTACTATTCGTAAAAAGTTAAAATTATTTTTTTATGTATATATATGTATATACATATACACATGTTAGGTGTATATTCGACTTAATGAACAAACTTGAATCTGTCACTGTCTAAAGTTCTCATTCTTTTTGCTTCCTGGATGACTGGATGACTTGAGCTCGCAATCTTAGACTCTCATTCTTATCACTAATAGCTATTTCGTTCACTTTTTCTACGTAAAATATCACCATTATTAAGATAAAAAAAGTGTAAACAATTGATAGTTGAACTATGTTTTGATAAATAGTCGATGATAATTATGAAACTCACACATTGATCATTCAGATAACTGAGCTACATTTTGATAAATAGTTGATAATGATTACGAAACTCACACATCTTATGGCAAAATAGTCGATAATGATTACGAAACTCACACATCTTATGGTTCAAATATGAAACTCAGTGCGCGGAGGTCGCGGGTTCGATTCACTCCTAATGCCTTCTCAATCGATCGCGTCGCACGGGGTTTACCTAGTGCGGTTTACATCTTCTGTGTGGTTTGCGAGCTATTGCACAGTGAGGAGTTTGCCAAGTGCTCACCACAGAGTGCTCACCCGAAGGGCAGAGGCTGTTTACATCTCCTGTGTGGTTTGCGAGCTATTGCACAGCGAGGGGTTTATCCAGTGCTCACCCGAAGGGCAGAGGCTGTGACAGAGGGTGTAGCGGCTGCGGATTTTCGTAGAGTTTCCAAAAAAAAAAATATGAAACTCAAAAATTTGAAATAATTTTTAACTGTATTTTTCACCGTTTAACTTCTTTTTTTTAACTATATTCTTGGGCTTTTTGTTATATAAAGATGAGTTAGTTAGAATTTGATGCCTAATTTTGTGGAGTTTTTGATTTGTTTTGTTGTGAGCAGTTAAGGAGAGAGAGAATTGCAGAGAGAATGAAGTCTTTGCAGGAGTTGGTACCTAATGCCAATAAGGTAATTTCTCACTCCTAATAATATAAATTAAAATTATTATTTTTTTTGTTTCTAATATTCCATCTTGATTCATTTAAGATTTTTAAAATAAAATATTGGGTTAATAACTTCTCATATACTAAATAATATATCATAAAGTCAATGATTTTGTAGTATATGAAATAACTTAAATTCAAATAGTAGATATGATTCTAAATAAGATTAATGCACAATTAGTTCTTATGTACTAATTTTGTTTCATTTTATTTTATTATTTTATGTGACACTATTTTAGTCTATCGTTAACGTAACATACCATTTTATTTTTGAAAATGATCATTTCACCCGTTTCAATTTAAGTAGCTTAATTTGAGTAGTCATATAGTCTAAAAAAAATAAGAATGATGTCTGAATTTATGGTCTAATTAAATTAAAGACATATGCAACATATTAAAACTCTATTTATATGGTCTTAAATAAGGTTGTAGAATGTTAGAACTTATAACAACAACAACAAAAACTTACCGCAGTGCATACCGCCATCTCCGAATGTTAAAACTTATAGAGTTACGAAAATATTGAAGGAGTCACATTTTTGGTAAAAACTTACAAGTATACATGTTAATAAATCACGATTAACCATTAAAAGTCTATGTACAAATATATGTTATACATCTCTGGTAGTGATTTTAATATTAAAAAAAAAAGGTATTTTAATTTATACATTAAAGTTTTTAACAATGGAATTATTATTATTGTAGAGACTAGTGATTGGTTATGTGTCATTCCAAATTTGTCGTCCACGTTTCCAATTGAAGTCAGATTGGGAAACATATCAAGATTAAATAATGATTATATTAGTAATTGGAATCAATCTGGAAAATAAGATAATGTTCCTAATCCATTAATATTAGTCAATATAGATCACTTATCAATGTATTGCATGTTACCAAAATGATCAGTTGTTCATTTTAATTATTTTCATCTTTCTTTCTCATATTTTAATATTTCTAGATTATTGACTAAATGAAATTAGTTAAATGGTAATACTATAAAGTCAAATAGAGATACATACAAAATTTTAAATTACAAGCAGATGTAGTACTAATTTAGCATATTTTTAAGATCATGGATACAAATTTACTATTTATTGTAATTTTAGTGAATTTTCACGTATAAATTTATGCTTTATATTAAAATATCGAAACGTCATATTTAGATTCGATCTCTGATTTGATTATATGTTGTGATGAAGTGACAATTTACATTGTATAGCTAGGTAAGAATATGCATAAATATAACCGATATTTTAATGTTTCTTCGTAAATTTACTTTTTTATATTCTACGACGACCAATTACAATTTGCATAAGAAAGGAGATCTGTATGTAGATATTTTGTAGTTTACCATCTATTTCTTGTAATCATATTAACTAAAACATTAGCATACACACTAATAATTGTGCCTTATGACATTGTGATAAATTATTATATTAGCTTAACTAATGTAATTATTGCAAAATGAAACTATATGTATAATGTGAAAAAATAACATAAATAAAATATATACCTTAACGTATCATATTTACACAAAAGTCCTACTATTACAAAGTAATACAAAAATCTCAACTAATTATGTATCTTCAGTAAATGTATCGGGAGCTATTATGTATCTCGGCAGATCCAAAATAAATAAAAAAACATATCGAAAGTTAATTATGTATCTTTAAATATCTTCGTTAGATGTATAATGTATTTTGACAGACTTAAAATGGACAAAAATATATCGGAAGCTAATTATGTATTTTTAAATATCTTCGTTAAATGTATAATATATTTTGTCAGACTTAAAATTGAAAAAAATATATTGGGAGCTAATTATATATCTTTATAAAAAAAATATATTTTCGTTAGATATATCAGGAGTTAATTATATATCTCGATAAATTTAAAATTGAGATTTTCAATAATTATGTAAAATATTAAAATTTTTATAATTACGTTCTAAATTATCGAGATTTAGGTTGTTTGTGTGATCATATATAATATTGCTTACTAACGTGATGTTGATTTATGGAATGACAGACAGACAAGGCTTCAATGTTAGATGAGATCATTGATTATGTCAGGTTCCTCCAGCTCCAAGTCAAAGTACACACACCTTCTCTTTCCACATTTATTGTTCTTTCACTTAAAATATTGGAAATAGATCAATGTTTCTTCCCAAGTTGACAAATTTGGGTGCATGAAAAATGTTGTTGTAGACTCTGCTCGGACGCTTCAAAAATGTCTATAAGTGCGTGTCGAATTCTTTAAACATAATGTATATTTGAAGGATTCGATACGGGTGCAGCAAAATTTTTGAAGAGTTCGAGCAACCTAGGTTGTAGTTGTTGACTTGCGATCCAACTTGGTTGTCGGATTCTTCAAAAATATCTACGGATACGTTTCGGATTTGGTTGCATGGAAAATCCTAGACAAATAGTGTATATTTGAAGGATTCGACACGGGTACAACAATATTTTTAGAAAGTTCAAGCAACTTAGGTTGTAGTTGTTGACTTGCGATCCAACTTGATTGTCGGACTCTTCAAAAATATCTACGGATTCGTGTCGGATTTGGGTGCATGGAAAATGTTGTTGCAGTCTAAGTTGCTCAGACGCTTCAAAAATGTCTATGAGTGCGTATCGGATTCTTCAAAAATAGTGTATATTTGAAGGATTCAATACGGGTGCAGCAATATTTTTGGAGAGTTCGAGCAACTTAGGTTGTAGTTGTTGACTTGTGATCCAATTTGGTTGTCGGATTCTTCAAAAATATCTACGGATACGTGTCGGATTTGGGTGCATGGAAAATCCTAGACAAATTTGGCTGCATGGAAAATGTTGTTGCAGTCTAAGTTGTTCGGACGCTTCAAAAATGTCTACGGATGTGTGTTGGATTCGCCAAAAATAGTGTCTTTTTAAAGGATCCGACACGAATGTGATAACATTAGCAACTTAGGTTGTAGTTGTTGACTAGTGATCCAACTTGGCTTGTCAATAGTATGTGTTTTATGGTATAAGTGGTTGAGTCGAAATTTTTAGTAAAAAAGATTCAAAATATAAAGACGTGAACACATAAATAAATTTGCTAAGCTAGGTGAATTTTAATGGCTCTGTTGGTTGGCTATATGAACTTTTAACTTGCCGATGAGGATATTAATGACGTGAACACATAAATAAGTTTTAGACAGTGATGGATTCGAGTTTTTTCATTAAGACGTCGAAGTATACACTTAATGTGTGTATATATATAAATATATACACAAAAATTAATTTTAACTTTTACGAATAGTACGTACTCTTTCAGCAATACTATGAGGGTATTAATGACGTGAACACATAAATAAATGTGTTAAATCTTAATAGCTAAGTTGGTCGGCTAATTAAACTTTAATATTATTTGTACGGGTTCAATTCGTACCCCGTAATTCACAATCTCATTTCCCCTTCTCCTACCCCAAAAAAAAAGATTCAATAATTTTATCTCTCTAGATATAATTTGTTATATACAGTGTAATTTTCAGGCGAAGAGGGTCTCGATGAGCCCTTTTTGCCCTTGACTAGCTCCGCCATTAAGAATAATATTTCTTTCGTTTCAGTTTATGTATTTTACTTTCTTTTTTAGTCTGTTTAAAGAAGTATTTTTATTTTTCCAATTTTTTTAGGTTTTGAGTATGAGTAGATTGGGAGGTGCTGCAGCTGTTGCTCCATTAGTTGCTGATAGGTCCTCTGAGGTACCACATCATTATACCTTAATTGAAATTTCAGTAATTCCACACTAAATAGATTTAGATTTTCGAGTTTGAATTCTGAATATGAAAAATCTAATAGGAATTGCCTTAATGCGCATTCTAGAGTGGCCGATTTAGTTGAACAGGGATCACCCGAATGGGAGTCTCAGGTTCGAAATCCTTTGTATGTTTTTTGGTCTTTCTTGTCACACAAGGATTATCTAGTGCGATCCATGATCTCTTACACTAGAGGGTTATTTACCCTTAACGCACCTAAAGAATAATAGCTGTCGTATTTGTAATTGATTATTAATGAAGTACTACAACTACAACTATAACAACTACAGATATTCAGTATATTTTCACAAAGTGAAGTTTGAAAACGGTAAAATGTACGCAATATGCACCGTACCACTACTTTGGAATTGAGCAAAGGTGTTTCCAGGGGAGTATCTAGGTGGAGTTAGCAGGTTCACGTGAACCCATGCTAGCTCCCCTCCCTAAATCATATATAGTAGTGTTATATTTTTTCAAAAATATTTAAATACAGAAGTGTAAACTCACGCTCGAAGTATTTTCAAAATAGTACAACCATCCTCTCAAAATCTCGAATACACTTCTATTTTTTCGATAGACCTTGGGCTAAAGAAAAAACCAGTCTAGAGAAATACTTATTAATGAAGTACCAATAAAAGGAAAAGGAAATAGACTCAAATGGCCAGTTGAAATATACTTCCTCCGTCTCAATTTATCCGTCCCAAATTGAGATGACACATTGATTAAAAAAAATAATTAATAACACTATATCTGTCCCTCTCAAATTCTGTGTCAGCAGAATAGTCTCAAATTCTGTGTCAGCAGAATATTTTTTATTTTTATTTATTTCAAAAGAATGACATATATTATGCTGCATGTTTAATCATCGATTAATTCAGATCCGCATCACATAGAATCCCACACTACATATGTGTTCATGAATTCGATAGCTTTTGTTCATCTTATATACATTATATTAAGAAATGCACTAAATATTTACCTGTAAACCTATTGCCTGTAATATTAATTTGAGATATTTGTAAAAACTCCTAGACTTCAAAGCATGATTTCACCGTTATTGTCCAATTATTTGGAAGATTCAAGATTTGAACTTTATGACCGCGAGAATATCTTTGACATATTTAAGATCGCAAAATCCTGAAAAGCATTGATTTGGTTTTGCAGGGAGGAGGTGATTGTGTACAAGCAAATGTAGCACGAGGCATCAGCAATGGAACAACATCATCAACAAACAATGACAACACCATGACAATGACAGAGCACCAGGTCAGTGGTCAATCGAACGCCCTTCGTCGAAATATACTGTGTATATGAAGAATTATATGAAGTATATATAGATCAAAAGTTATTATTTATACGTATATAAAAAACTTTGTACTTTTATCCGTCCTGAGTCGGGGGTTAGGTAGTGATATAGTCTATGTAAACTACTCTAACTTCCCCAGGCCCCACTACGTGAGAATACACTGGGTATGTTGTTGTTGTATATAACAAATCTTGAACACCCTTAACGAAACTTCTGATTTCGCCACTGCACCAGGTAGCAAAGCTAATGGAAGAAGATATGGGATCAGCCATGCAGTATCTTCAAGGAAAAGGTTTATGTCTTATGCCAATTTCTTTAGCTAGTGCTATTTCTACTGCTACTTGTCACTCTATGAAACCCAACAACCACTCATTACTACTCGGCCGTGGTGGCGGAGGAGGCGGGGTTGTCAATGGTGGTGGCGGTGAGAATGGTGGTGGACCATCTTCTCCTACATTGTCTGCTTCTACTGTTCAGTCAGCCACAATGGGCAATGGAGGGACTTGAGTTAGAAGGCCAAACTGTATTATGAAATGATTTATACTCATATAAATATTGACGATATTTCGGTGTCGAGTTAAGATGCGTACATGAAATGGAATGAAGAGAGTGTTTGATTTACGACCAAAGGGGTAGAGAGGAAGAGCCAGATAGGGTCGAGTGGGTTTATCCCAACGTTCTTCATCAAAAAATTATATTCCAATTTGTTTCATTTTATTGGGCACGATTCAGATTTCTAAGAGTTAAACAGTTTAAGTTTGAACGTGAATTTGGGTATGTAATCTATCCCAATGTGACTCATTGTTTTTACTAAGAAGCACTTTGATTTTATGCCTCATTTCATGAAATGATTTGTTATATAAATATTGATGACTTGTTTTAGAGTATAAACTCTTTTCCGGGGGACAATGGTGAGTCAGGGTCTATCGAAAACATCTCTACTTTACCTCGGAAGTAGTGGTACAGATTGTGTATACTAACCCTCTTCAAACTTCACTTCGTGAAAATATACTAGGTATGTTGGTTAATAGTGGTGTTTGGCCAGTTTATGCACACCTCGATTAATTTCACGTGATATATACCGGCCAACTTCACACCAGCAACAAGTATTATCGGGTAATTTTAGCTATTGCTACAAAGACAAACGGAAGAATCACCTAGTTTTTTTTTGTCTTTCCTGAAATATGAATCAGAGATCTCATGATTCTAGTTTTTTTCCGTCTTTCCTGAAATATGAATCAGAGATCTCATGATTCTCGACCCAGTTCGTAATCACTAGGTCACATTCTTAAATAATGATGTAATGATATTAACAGATTGTAATGATGTTATTATAAGGGGATATGATTAAAAGAATATTTATCTAACAATTTTGCACAAAGCCACAACTTAAGTATCAGTTATTACATAAAATCTCAACTCTCAAAACATATTACAAAAATCTCATTTTTTAAATTTCTCTCTCTAAAAATACCTATACATAACTTTATCAATTTTTGTACAACTTGTTCTCCTTGGACAAAGCTTAAAATCAAAGAGTCATTATGTAGCAGTTATCATTTTTGAATTCATTATCATGTTTGATTTACACTCTTACTCAATTGTATTCAATTCTAACAAAAAAGTCATTTTCAATATTCTGTAATTTTTAAGATCCAAGGTTAGTTATTTTTTTCTACTTTACCAAAAAATAATAGATTCTGATTGAACAATTTCTTGCATGCTGTTAATTCAATAGAACAAGTTCCAAACTCTTTTTTTCCCCGACTTTGAGTAAGATTTACTTTTTCTACTTTACCAAAATTTAAAATTCTATAGAATAAGTTCTTTCATGTACTCTATTCACTCATTATTACTTAGTAAATAGATGATATTCCGTCTTTTAGTTTAGGATTAACTCAGTTAGATCATTGTGAACTTAACAAATCGGGTTATTGGGTTCGTTCCCGGAGAATTTGATTACGAGGATCCTAATTTTGTTGAAAATAGATCAAAATATCGTAACGAACCCATTAAGATGAAGAAGCTCAGGAAAGTTGTTGATCGTAGTTCAAAAAATCAAATCGGAGGAGTATTATTTAATTTTTTATTTTTTTAAAAATTTTTAATTTTTCGATTTTTTGATTTCTTTTCATCAATGTGAGTTTTCTGAATTTTTTTTTTTTGAATATAATTGTTAGTTTTGCAGTATTATCTGAGTTTTTTCATGATTTTGAATGTGTATTAGTAGTTGTCAGTGTATGTACATATCAGTACTTATGTATATGGTAGACATATACATAACCACAGGTATGTATTTGAAATATAATGAGATGATTATTTATTATGTATTTGAAATATAATGAGATGACTGTTTATTGTACTAGACTATATTATTTTTTTCCATTAATGTAAGTTTTTTTAATTTTTAATTTTTGAATATGATTGTTAGTTTTTCATTATTATGTTGGGTTTTTCATGAATTTGATAGTGCTTAGTAGTTGTTAGTGTATATACATATCAATATTTTTGTATGTGGTAGACATACATAACTACTAGTACGCATTTGAAACATAATGATATGTAGTTTATATATATCACAAACTTTGTGTATTTTATTTTATAGTTTCTGTAGGAATTATTTGGTTTTATTATACCAATTTACATATCAAAAGTTATGTAGATATGCTACTGTTATGCATATTCAATATTTTATGATAGAAAGGTCTATGAGATTAAGTTATTTGGAGTATGCTTTGACTGAATTTTTTAACGCAATATGCATATTAGTGTTTTTTCAGTAATGTGAATTTTTTTTTATATATAATTGATTTATGAATATTTTATTTTCAAGCTATTAATCTAATTCAAGCTATTAGATTAGCTTTTGTATTTTCATATTTTTTTTAAATATTTAATAACATGAAAGCATGAATTCATCATAAAAATGTAAAATTACACAACTATATTTATGTTTCAAAACAATGACAATAGCAAATCCAACTTCTTGAACAACATAAATCAGTATGTTTAGGTACATTGCAACATACATATAGCAGAAGCAAAGACAAAAATATTATATATTTTAAGTATATAGTTGTTCACCCTCGAATGATAAAAACATCATTTTTCTTATAAATAGATTCTTTCAATGTTCATTTAAAATCTTAATTGTAACATCGGAGTACATAACTGAATAAGAAAAATGTAATACGATTAATATATCCAGAAATTTGAAGTATGTCGTAAAGTCGTTAAGCAGATTAATACGTATGTATATTACGGATACAACTTTTAATTTTTTTTTTAATATATATACATATCAATCCGGATAAGATTACATAATTCACTACTAATTACGAATAGATGATTCAACTCGACATACAAATTAACACCATTATCATTCCGGATACGAATAGATGATTTATTACCGTCGACACCATAGCATACATTAATTGATTTTCAAGTTTCGTCAATGTCTTACTCAGCAGCAACTATCAAAATCAACCTCAAACACATTACTAATTTTGCGATAACAATCCCTTCACTTTTGTACTTAACATATTTTGTTTCGGATTTTCATTCACCAAAGTATCTCAAAAGAATTGCAATTTTCATCATCTTGAATAAAAATAAGTGTAATTTTTTTTGTAAAGTGATCATAAATTAGTGATTACATTGTTTGTGATTTATGTTATTTGATTGATTTTTTTTTAATGTATTGTTGTTTTCAAAATTTGAAATAGTATAATTGTTAAACAAATTAAGGAAAACAGTAACTCATCATTAATATTGTTGCCTTAACTGTGTGCAAAATAGAATGAATCAGTTAATTTTCTATTAAAACGTCCTAATTAAACCATGATGCATGCTGAAAAATCATTGGGCTCATCTACTATTTTTTAGGCAGTAAATGAATAAAATTTACTGCATTTAAGTTTGATGCACCATCGTTGTACTTTTTTTTACACCATCAGGTGATTTTTTACATATTGTAACAGGTCATCCATTTTTACCTGAGAAATGGATGACCTGCTACAGCAGGTAAAAGGTACCTGATGATGTAAGAAAATAAGTACACCGATGATACACCAAATTTAAATTCTTAATATTATAATTTTCCATCGTACGAACCTCCCTTTATTATAACAGATTGTAATGATATTAACAGATTGTAATGATGTTATTATAAGTAGATAAAAACATCAATTTTCTTGTAATTAGATGCTTTCAATGTTCATTTACAATCCTCATTGTAACATCGGAGTACATAACTGAATAAGAAAAATGTAATACGGTAAATATATCCAAAAAATTGAAGTATGTCATAAAGTCGTTAAGCAGATTAATACGTATGTATATTACTGATACAACTTTATAATTTTTTTTAGAATATATGCATATCAGTTATCAATACGGATACGACTACATGATTCATTATCGAATACGAATAGATGATTCAACTCAACATACAAATTAACACCATTATCATTTCGGATACGAATAGATGATTCATTACTGTCGACACCATAGCGTACATCAATTGATTTTCGAGCTTCGTCAATATCTAACTCAGCAGCAACTGTCGAAATCAACCTCAAATACATTACCGATTTTGCAATAACAATTCCTTCACTTTTGTACTTAACATATTCTGTTTCGGATTTTCATTCATCAGAGTGTCTCAAAAGAATTACAATTTTCATCTTTTTGAATAAAAATAAATTTAGTTTTTATTTAAAGAGATCATAAATCAATGATTACATTGTTTGTGATTTATATTATTTGATTAATTTTTTTTAATGTATTGTTGTTTTCAAAATTTGAAATAATATAATTGTTATACATATTAAGGAAAACAGTAACTCATCATTAATATTGTTGCCTTAGTTGTGTGCTAAATAGAATGAATCAGTTAATTTTCTATTAAAACTTCCTAATTAAACCATGATGCATGCTGAAAAATTATTGGGCTCATCTACTATTTTTTAGGCACTAAATGAATAAAATTTACTGCATTTAAGTTTGGTGCACCATCGGTGTACTTTTTTTTTACACCATCAGGTGACTTTTACATATTGTAGCAGATCATCCATTTTTACCTGAGAAATGGATGACCTGCTACAACGGGTAAAAGGTACCTAATGGTGTAAGAAAACAAGTACACCGATGATGCACCAAATTTAAATTCTTAATAATATAATTATTCGTCGTACGAACCCCACTTTATTATAACAGATTGTAATGATATTAACAGATTGTAATGATGTTTTTATAAGTAAATAAAAACATCAATTTTCTTGTAAGTAGATGCTTTCAATGTTCATTTACAATCCTCATTGTAACATCGGAGTACATAACTGAATAAGAAAAATGTAATACGGTTAATATATCAAAAAATTTGAAGTATGCCGTAAAGTCGTTTAGCAGATTAATACATATGTATATTACTGATACAACTTTATATTTTTTTTAGAATATATACATATCAATTATCAATCCGGATACGACTACTTGACTCATTACCGAATACGAATAGATGATTCAACTCGACATACAAATTAACACCATTATCATTCCGGATACGAATAGATGATTCATTACTGTCGACACCATAGCATACGTTAATTGATTTTCAAGCTTCGTCAATGTCTTACTCAGCAGCAACTGTCGAAATCAACCTCAAATACGTTACTAATTTTGTGATAACAATCCCTTCACTTTTGTACTTACCATATTTTGTTTCGGATTTTCATTCACCAAAGTATCTCAAAAGAATTGCAATTTTCATCATCTTGAATAAAAATAAATGTAAATTTTTTTTAAAGCGATCATAAATTAGTGATTACATCGTTTGTGATTTGTGTTATTTGATTGATTTTTTTTAATGTATTGTTGTTTTCAAAATTTGAAATAGTATAATTGTTAAACAAATTAAGGAAAACAGTAACTCATCATTAATATTGTTGCTTTAACTATGTGCTAAATAGAATGAATCGGTTAATTTTCTATTAAAACGTCCTAATTAAACCATGATGCATGCTGAAAAATCATTGGACTCATCAACTATTTTTTAGGCACTAAATGAATAAAATTTATTGCATTTAAGTATGTTACTATTTTTCTTGATGAATAGAGTTACTTGAAGTATGTGTTATCGAAAGATAGCATTATCTATCCACTCAAAAATAACAAATTAGTCAATCTAGAAACAAATTGATCCAAACATCACGATTATTAAAAAAAATTACATAATAACATTATTTAACGTACAATATCTAATTAAAATACCTACTCTTATTAGCCACATTCCATTCCATATTTCCTTTTCTCTTTCTCAAATTCACGCATATATATATCACAAAACAACGTGAAGTATTCGTATCAAATTAAATAAGTATATTTGAAAGAATTGGTGTAAAATATTATGTATTCGAAAGAATATGAAGTATTTATATGGACTAAATCAAATATTTTTAATATGTTTAAAAAGAGTGGGTAGAAAGTAATTAGCTCGAATTTATGTAACTTTTATTTATAAAAATTGAGTAAACATCTAGTACCTCTTGTGGTATGACCAAATTTGCTACGACACACTCCAACTTCACAAGGATTTTATTATTCTTGAACTCAATTTTAGTGTATTTTTGTAACTCTTTTTAGCTGACATGGCACTTTTGACGTGGATTTCATTTTTATGTAATAAAGGTGTCATGTCAGCACAAAAGGATGACAAAATAATACGCTAAAATTGAATTCAGGAATAATAAACCGATTCATGTGAAGTTGAAATGTGTCGTAGCAACTTGGACTATAATTTGAGGAGGTAGAAAAGAGTCAGTCAAACTGCGGTCCACTTTGTACGTGAGCATACCACTTGGACATTTTATAAAACTACTTTGTACATGAACATACCACTCAAGCATTTTATAAAAGGGAAGGAAACTTCTCACCCCGAGGGAGGGGAAGCTACTGCTTCTAGAACGAAAGCATCTCCTTTACTTTTTTAGAGTGTATCGCTATTTTGAAATAAATAAATAAAAGATCTATGAATGAGCGGAGAAAATCGAGAATCATCAGTTACCTTTTCAATTAAAGTAACGACAAGTCGAATATTAGTTACTGAATACTTATTCCATAAAAATTAAATAAAGTCCTCCCTAAAAATATGACAATCTGTTTTTTTAATGGAGTTTGGGTTGAGGGGTTATATGCGGAGCTAGAATTTCTGCTTAGGGAATTCAAAATCTGAAGAAAAACTCACTGAAAGAATACAACATCTATCGTATACAAATAAAAATCATTATAATCATGTATTAATAATAGAGTTTAAGTTTACTATTTTTTACACCATCAGGTGACATTTACCTATTATAGCATGTCATCTATTTTTACTTAACAAATAGATGACTTGCTGGTGTAAAACAAAAAAGTACGCCAATGATACGTCAAATCTAAATTCTTAATAATATAATTTTCCGTGGTCCAAACTTCCCTTTAATAGACTAGCTCCCCACCTTATACATATAAAACCAACCTATATAAACAACGTTCCATCACCAAATTTTTATGAAGGCAAAAAAAAAAAGCAATGGAAGCTATGAACTCCTCCTCATTTCATAGCAGCGGAGAAAATGGTGGTTCGTCGACTGAGCACGACGACTTTCTTCAACAAATTCTCTCTTCTGTTCCTTCTTCTTCTTCTTCTTCTTCTTCTTCTTTGTTAGCTTCCAAACTCCGATCGATAACATCGAATCAATGGCGGCACCGCCGGCGGAGGAGGAGGAACAACATCAGCTGCTGCGATGCTTCAGCGAGGACTCACCGGAGATCAAAACGACGACGCTTTATATCAGGTCACTACTCCATTTCACGTGAATTATAACACTGTTTTTTTTTTACGTAATTTTCAAATATATAATCATCATCAGCATCACTCATCTTTGTTAGCTTCCAAACTCCGACAACATCACATCAATGGCGACACCGCCGGCGGAGGAGGAGGAACAACATCAGCTGCTGCGATGCTTCAGCGAGGACTCACCGGAGATCAAAACGACGACGCTTTATATCAGGTCACTACTCCATTTCACGTGAATTATAACACTGTTTTTTTTCTTACGTAATTTTCAAATATATAATTAAACTGTCTTACTCTCGAAAATCTGTCTTACTCTCGAAAATCTGAACGATGTATGAATTGGGATTGAAGAGTGCTTCCTTTAGTTCAAAATAAATAAATTTTTAAGCTATTTTTTAATTTTTAAAATCAGTAAATTTAGGCATGTAAGTTTTATTTATGGATGCCTTTTGGATTTCGAGATTCAAATATGTATTTGACCATAATTTTTTGAGTTCTCAGATACAGTGAATTATAACATTTTCTTAATGCAAATTTCAAATATATAAATTTTGTTCCAAAAACATTTGAAGATTTCATGTTGAAATTCACTTTAATAAAATTGTCTGACTTTCGAAATCTGAATGGTGTATGAATTAGGATTGAGGAGTACTCCCTCTGGTTTAAAATAAATAAATTTTTGAGCTTTTTTTTTTCAATTTTCAAAATAAATGAATTTAAATAAGGTGAGTTTCATTTTCGGACACCTTTCAAATTTCGAGATTTAAAGAAATATGTATTTGACCATATTTTTTGAGTTCTCAACTACTGTAAATTATAACACTTTTTTAATGTAAATTCCAAATATATAATTTTTGTTCCAAAACATTTGAAGATTTCATGTTGAAATTCACATTAATTTAACTGTCTAACTCTCAAAATCTGAACGGTGTATGAATTGGGACTGAAGAGTACTCCCTCTAGTTCAAAATAAATAAATTTTTGAGCTATTTTTCAATGTTCAAAATAAATGAATTTAAATGAGGTGAGTTTCATTTTCGGACACCTTTCAAATTTCGAGATTCAAAGAAATATGTATTTGACCATAATTTTTTGTGTTCTCAATTACTGTAAATTATAACACTTTTTTTTTTATGTAATTTTCAAATATATAGACTTTGTTTCAAAAAATTTGAAGATTTGACAGTTGAATTCATGTTAATTAAACTGTTTGGCTCTCGAAATCGGAAGAGGATATAAATTCGGGCTGAGGATTAGTTGCTTAAACTGAGGCGTGATTAGTTCATTAATTTTCTTAATTATAGTAGATTGATGACGAATTAAGTACATGATTAATTGCTTAATTTTCTTAATTATAATAATTAATGACGCATTAAGTACATGATTAATTGCTTAATTTTCTTAATTATAGTAGATTAATGACGAATTAAGTACATGATTAATTGTTTAATTTTCTTAATTATAGTAGATTAATGACTAATTAAGTAAATGTAATTGCTTAATTTTCTTAACTATAGTAGATTAATGATTATAAAATTACGACACGTCATTGACAAAGCTCTCTTAATAAAATTAATGGCTTAAAGCTAAATTTTAATATGAGGCCTGAAATATATGCACGTAACAAAAATATTATCAATAATTTAGAGTTATTTTTTTAATTCTTACGTACTACTTCTTTAGTGTAGTATTCTTAAAAGCCATTAAACATTTAACTTCACATAGTAATTTTATTATTTATAAAAGTAAGGACTAATTTTAACTAATAAGATGTTAGTCAATTATTTTTATAAGGACTAATTTTAACTAATAAGATGTTAGTCAATTATTTGCAATACATTACCTTGAATATTATTGTGAAAACTTTATTTAATTTTATGATGATTTGATAAAAAGTTTTAAATAGTTCCTCTTTCCTTTTTATTTAATTTAAATTTTATCTTTTATATTTTACAATCTTTAATATTATTTCAAGTGAATTTAAAATCATAAAATTCATATTAAATTTTTTGGGGCTTCAAAATTTTGGGGGCCTAAAGCAAACGTTTTACTAGCCTTACCGTTGAGTCACCCCTGGTCATTGAAATAGCCTCTTGCATAAATACATGATAAGAAGTTCCTTACGATTCAGTCTTTTCCTGTATTGGACACGTAGCGAGAGCTTTAGTGTATAAAACCGTTGTTTTTATTTTTCTTCTTCAAAATGATGAATTAATTACGGGCAAATTAAATCCAGTGAGTTTCATATAGTGCTAAAAGTTCAATTGAGTTACAGTTTAATTAAGTTAATGATTATAATAATTATCTGAATTATAGTAGATTAGTGATGATTTCAAATTAATTATATATATACGTAGGGAAATGAGATTTCAGTTCAAGCACTTAACAATGGATTTGCTGGATCTCTTGGTCAAACCTCTAATCAATCTCAACATTTTCAGGTATATTTATAAATTTTTACTTTGTAATTTACGTGACACTTTTCAGATTTCGAAGTTTAAATTGATTGAAATTTCAAAAGTCAATTAAATTATTTCTTTGATCGGAATTTATGTTGTTAATTATTTTGAGTTATAGTACTTTTCAAACATGAAACTTCAAATATTTTGTATGAAGCTCTATCGTATATACACATTAAGTCATATATTATCAATCAATATATTACGATATAAATTTTTGCTCTCATTCTTTTTGTTCTCTTCGTGACTTGAACTCACAATCTTAGAGTTAGCCGATTCCATTCTCTATCAACGCATTTTTTTTATTATTATTATTTTTAGAATAAAGGGTCAAACACAAATCCTGATTTTTTTAGTTTGGTATTTGAACTTTAAAATATGTGAGTTTTCCCCATCACTAATTTTTTTTTTCCACCTATTTTTCTGAAATATCACCATTATTAAGATTGAAAAAGTGTGAAAAATTAATAGTTGAATTATATTTTAATAAATAGTCGATGATAATTATGGAACTCACACATTGATAATTCAGATAAATGAACAATTGATAGATGAGCTACATTTTGATAAATAATCGATAGTGATAACAGAATTCACACATTTTACCATTCAGACATGAAACTCAAAAATTCTAAATAACTTTTAACTGTGTACTTCACAATTATCTTTTGTTTTGAGATTTGTCTTGTGTAGTGTTTAGTTAGTTAGAATTTGATGCCTAATTTTGTGGAGTTTCTCACTCCTAATTATATAAACTATATTAACATTTGAAGTTGGCACTTTTTATTATCGAACTAAAAAACTATCGAGAAATGTTTTAATTTACTTCTGGTTTATAAGACTTAGATAAAGCAACTATAAAAGTTGTGCATCTATTTGAATACGTCTTTGATTAATTCCTCAGATTTTTTGTTACTAATTAACTCATTTAAACACCTTTAATACGCCCACAAATTAAAGCAAAAAAGTTTCATTTATTTTTTGATCAAACAAGATTTTATTTATAAAAGCAAGAAAGTTTCATTTTTCATCCATGGTGATATAATTTCACCATTCCAATATTTTCCAAATAAACTAGACTCATGTTACTGCATTAGGGTAATAATTGTTTCGACATTTTATTTATTGCACTGATTTTTTAAATCAGAAAATTAATTACAATTAATATAAATGAAAGATAATTAATTCAAATTAGAAAATCAACACAATAAATAAGGATTAATGGAAAAATATACATATATAAATACAAATAAACTAAACTTATGTTACTGTATTAGGGTAATAATTGTTTTGATATTTTATTCATTGCACTGATTTTTTAAATCAGAAAATTAATATAAATAAAAGATAATTAATTCAAATTAGAAAATCAGCACAATAAATAAGAACTAATAAAAATATATATATAAATACAACTCTCACGTATCTCTCTTCCTTCAAATTTCAATGACGAATGCAGTAGAAACAAGAAGAACAAGAGTTTCTTGGAGCAATTACCAAAACTCCATCATGAACTCAATTTCACGATTATCAATTGTTTTTCTCGTGAAGATCAGTACAGTTTCTTCACATCACCTCCTCCTTCTTCTTTTTCAGTACACAAAAACATACTAATTGCTTTCATTTTCCCAGCTATGGTTGCGCTTCTACAGCTCATGTACCAAGCCAGTTATAAGTCCCCATTTGAACTACACCCTATAAAGATGTATTTGGCTATCTCGAGTTTCTTCATTTACTATTTCTCCTGTCATGCTCAACTAAGATTAAATATTTCTACTTCAAACCAACCGCACACCCCAAATTATCCTAAAATTTTTGTCAGTATATTTGGTCCTCTTACATTTGCATCTTACTCATCGATTCTTTTTCCTCCACTTTGCCCCATTATTTATCTCATTTCTACCTCATACTCTGCAACTCAATTGCTAAATTGCAAATTTGAAGAACGATTATATCGGCTATATCATAAATTCATAAGTTACTACGCAGACAGACCACATAATAGTATACTTCCTATTTGATCACTTGTGTTTCTTTAATTAAGCATTATTGTACGGATCATTATGGATTCGATGAAATTCAATAACTTTAGCTCAGACCTAATGTTACTCTGCTAGTATTTAGCAATTTAGCAATTGAGTTGCAGAGTATGAGGTAAAAATAAGATAAATAATGGGGCAAAGTGGAGGAAAAAGAAGCGATGAATAAGATGCAAATGTAAGAGAACCAAATATACTAAAAAAATTTTTAGGATAATTTGGGGTGTGCGGTTGGTTTAAAATAGAAATATTTAATCTTAGTTTTGCATGACAGGAGAAACAGTAAATGAAGAAACTCGAAATGGCCAAATACATCTTTATAGGGTGGAGTTCAAATGGGGACTTATTACTAGCTTGGTACATGAGCTGTATAAGCACAACCATAGCTGGGAAAATGAAAGCAATTAGTATGTTTTTGTGTACTGAAAAAGAAGAAGGAGGAGGCGATGTGAAGAAACTGTACTGGTCTTCACGAGAAAAACAATTGATAATCGTGAAATTGAGTTCATGATGATGCTCATTGGAGTTTTGGTAATTGCTCCAAGAAACTCTTGTTCTTCTTGTTTCTATTGCATTCGCCATTGAAATTTGAAGGAAGAGAGATACGTGAGAGTTGTATTTATATATATATTTTCATTAATTCTTATTTATTGTGCTGATTTTCTAATTTGAATTAATTATTTTTTATTTATACTAATTGTAATTAATTTTCTGATTTAAAAAATCAGTGCAATGAATAAAATATCAAAACAATTATTACCTTAATGCAGTAACATAAGTTTAGTTTATTTGTATTTATATATGTATATTTTTCCATTAATTCTTATTTATTGTGTTGATTTTCTAATTTGAATTAATTATCTTTTATTTATATTGATTGTAATTAATTTTTTTATTTAAAAAATCAGTGCAATAAATAAAATATCCAAACAATTATTACCCTACTGCAATAACATAAGTTTAGTTTATTTGGAAAATATTGGAATGGTGAAATTATATCACCATGGATGAACAATGAAACTTTCTTGCTTTTATAAATGAAATCTTGTTTGACCCAAAAAAAAAAAAAAACTTTCTTGCTTTAATTTGTGGGTGGATTAAAGGTGTTTAAATGAGTTAATTAGTAGATTAAATTTGAAAAAGAAAAAAAAAAGTGTCACGTAGACTTGACCAAGTGTGTGATCTTTATGCGTGAGATTTTCTAACAATGCCAATAAAAATTAAAATACAAATATGGGTTATGACATCATTCAATCTCATATCGAAAGAAATTCAAGAATTTTGAGATAATACTCATAAAAATGTCTGAACTTTGAACGAATTTTCAGTTGAGCATACTGAACTTTGCGGGGTTCTATTACCCCCTAGACTTTTTTGTTTTCGCATTTTAATGGCATATATCTGCCCACTTGGACACGTGTAAATATGAGGTTGGCGCGTGTATTACACCGCCATCCGCCGAAACTAGGTATAGCGTTTCGGGGGAATTAAATCCACTTTAAAAAGTCTAGGGGTAATAGGACATCTAGAAAACAGATCTTATTTCCTTTGTCCACATAGTTTTTTTTTTTCAACAGTAACTGTTTGGATCAACTTGCATGCACCTCTACTATTTGACCGGCTACAGACCAACATGATTACCTAGTAACTACCTTGGTTAGTACTTACTCGTGATTTTCATCCACTTCATTAATCGCTAGGCTGAAAGGAACCTTGGAGTAATTGGTAAAGTTGTTGTCATGTGCCCAGGAGGTCACAGATTCAAGCCTGGGAAATAGCCTCTAATGTACAATACACCCTTGTGGTGAGATCCTTCACCGAACCCTGCACATAGCGGGAGCTTTAGTGCATCGAATTGCCCTTGTTAATCGCTAGACTATAGCTTTGGATGCTCAACAAAATGAGATAGGTAACAGAACACAAGAACAACTAGTTTTGTCATTGGAACCTATGTTGCTCGGATCCTCTAAAAATGCCGCTAGGTGTACCGGATCCTCCAAAAGTTATTCATTTTTGGAGGATCCAACACGGGTACGCAACATTTATTGGAGGACCTAAGTGACCACGCCTATGCTGATAAACAATATGGTTTGCAGTGATATGAAACTCAAAAACACGCAAGTTACTCGGACTCTTCATTTCCGATGCCGCACACCATGTCGGATTCTCCAAAAATACGCTACTTTTGGAGAATCCGACATGCACCCATTGACATTTTTGAAGAGTCCGAGCAACATACAAAAACACAGTAGACAGAAAGCAATGCAAATAATCCAAACAAAGCAATTTAGTAAGTCTTGGTTTAATGCCTTCTATATTTTATGCACGAGCAAGTATAAGCTATGTTGCTTGGATTCTCTGAAAATCCTGGTGTCGCCATACCCGTATTGGATCCTGAAATAATAACTAACTTTTCAAGGATCTGACACACTCGATGACATTGTTGAACGATCCGAGAAACAGACTAGAAGTTACCCCTATGACTACCCAGGCCTACCAAATCCTTTCCTTAGTTTTTGGTGTGAATCTACCTCGTAGTAGCCATTGAGGTTCCTATTTTTCCTTTTGTTTCACTCTTAAGTTGCTCGGACTCT
>NC_061119.1:218042146-218053001 GCF_002878395.1 Capsicum annuum
AGAGTCCGAGCAACATAGGTTTCATTCACTCAAAATGGCAGTCAAGTCTCTCTTAAAATACATATCCACCATTCAAGAGCTTCAGTAAGTATATATCTATCGTGCCTTTCTTTACTACGTCAAAACTAAACTTACGTATTTTTCTACATAGCCCCCCATCTACGGTTTCAAAGCCTTCTCAAGTCCCCTCTGCAATCTTCTGATAATATTTGGCGAAGGGCTCCTAGACGGAACACAACAACAACAACAACAAACCCAGTGTATTCCCACAAAGTGAGGTCTGGGGAGGGTAAAATGTACGCAGTCCATACCGCTACCTCCGAAGAAGTAGGGAGGCTGTTTCTGATTCCTAGACAGAGAGCAACCAATAATGAAATTATACCAAGATAGAGGATACCCTAACACTATCGGAGAGAGAGAATCGGAAGTTAAAAAAATGATCTCATTTATTCACTACAGCATTTAGCAAGCAAGGTAAAGACAGCTTCGTAAAAAAAGTACTGTATCCAATATTCATTCTGTGGAATATATAAAAGATATACGCAGATAGAAGCTATACTTACCCAGATTATCAGTACCATTCAGTCTAATAAATCGAAGAGTATCAGAAAAACACTTCATCTCAAGAAACTGTATAACTATCGAAGTTAAACTCATGTTCGGAAGGCAAGATGGAAACTCCACGTTACACTTATTTTCACTCTGCAGGTAAAATACATGCCAATCAAATGGTTGATCCGTAGGAATCCGGCATGTGTGCTACTCCCACTTCTTAAATGGAAGTTCTGAACATTCAAAGCAAGAATTGGACGGTAAGTTTACCACGACAATGAGTTATGCACTATCATCTTCCGTAAAAGTCGAGCTTTAAACCCCTGCAAAAAAAGGTTCAACTCAAGCCAATAAAGCTAAATTACTCCGAACAACTTCAAAACATTCTGTACACCCTCCTCAAAAGAATTTAAGAGACGGAGAAACCAATAGGCAAGTAACTCTCACGAATCAATACTTGCTATCAATCACTCACACGAAAATTTGACGATAGCACCCATAAAAATGTTACTAGATTTCAGAACTACAAGTAAACAATTTATTTGCTACTTTTACTTACATATCTCCTTTATGTTATTTTTCTTTTCTGATATGAACCCAACATCAACAATGCCCCAATCCCCCAAAAAAGACGAACTCCGGGGAGTCTAACAGTTACATTTCTGCTTTGCTCCCTACGTAATTCAGACCCCAAACCTCATTGTCGGAGGCGGAGGACTCTTTACATCAGGCCATGCCTCTCTTGAGATTATTTATACTATACCAATGTTATCAAAAGCGAAAAGAGCAAAAAGCTCTACAGTTTGTTGGGGCTTTAAGTGCGAATATAGAGTGGCTTTAATGATGAAAGGTGCAAACGATGAAAAAAAAAATACAAATATGTGTAGTCCAAGACTAATAATTATAAGCATGATTCGTGAACAACAAATATATGGACGAAGAAACTGAAGAAAACGATAAAGTGAAGTATCAATTGTTTCGTTTCACTTTTCCAGAATTACGGAAGCATGTCTTAGAGTCTCGATTATGATACCGAAGCACCTGCTAGGTTAGCGGGACGAAGTGTTCAAATGATCTATGCTTAAGGCTTAACTCAAGCGTGCTTTAACCGGACCTTTAACAACACCGATCTATACTAACTTAAACAAAGGTCAGAAGTGAAATAGGACTTGCCCATTCACTCAAAACTTCAAACTTTACCAATTTGAACTCAGTATCAAGAAAATTCGACAACGTATATCAAACACAACAATAGTCATATGCAGCTATCAACATGGAACAATAACGTATGAAATTATAAAGTTCAGGAAGTAACAACAAACCTCTCCTCGACTCAGTATCATCCAAAAGTCTCTGAACCCTCTTCTTAGCACAATACTGCCTATCAAAATGCTTAACCTATACACAATACACCAATTAAAAAAAGCCCATTTTCGTAGAAGTTTTTTGCTTTAAACGCCTTACCCAAGTAGGTCGACATTGCTTCACATATTCCTCCCTGGTTTTCTTGCATTCGACAGGGTATAAAAGACCAACTGTCGCGATTTCTGTAGGTTTCTTGCTGGATTCTTTCTCCATGCATGAATAAAATGCATCTCTTGCCTTTAAAATAACGAATCAACAGCTTCAATAAGCTTTATCGAGATCAGGGCGGAGCAAGAAATTTCAAAAAGGGCGTGTCAAAATATAAAAAGATAGACATACCTAAACAATAAGGGGAGTCAACATATCGTATTTATACAAACTTAGCCAAACAGTGTAATTTTCTGACGAATGGGTGTCAATTAGCGTAAGGTGTTTTGAACCCATTAAGCTACAACTTTTACAATCTCGAACCCATAAACTCTACATCTTAACTCTGCCCCTAATCAAGATTTATAAAGATATAAACTTTTTGGACCTTAAAAAACAAAAAATTTGGACAAAAAACAGGAAAAAAATTGTACCTTGTAACAAGAAATTTGGGTTCAGCAAACCCATTAGTTAGACATTTTAGAATTTCGAACCCATAAACTCAAAATCCTAACTCCGCGTCTAATCAAGATTGATCAAAATGTACATTTTTTTAGAGCTAAAAAAACAAAAATTTGTGCAAAAAGAAACTTTTTGGAATTATACAATATTTATACTTCCGGAAAGAATAACTTTAAGGGACAAAAGGGAAAAATAAAATTAATTCTATCTTGATTTTATAAACTGGACAAGTAATTTGCCACAACTACTTTCAGTAACGCGAACAACTAATGTGGGACGGGGCCCATTAACCAAGTAAGCTAGTACACTTTCAATCTCGAACCCATAAACTCAAAATCTTAGCTCCGCCCCTAATCAAGATTGATAAAAATGTAACCTTTTGGACCTTAAAGAACAAAAAAATGGAAAAAAAATTGTACCTTGTAGCAAGAGAAGTGCACTAGCTACACTATTTAGAATATAGAACCCATAAACTCAAAATTCTAACTCCGACTTTAATCAAGATTGATAAAAATGTAACCTTTTGGACCTTAAAGAACCAAAAAATGTGCAAAAAAAATTGTACCATGTAGCAATAAAAGTACACTAGCTACACTATTTAGAATATCTAAACCATAAACTCAAAATTCTAACTCCGCATATAATAAAAAAAAGGGCATCCCGGTGCACTAAGCTACCGCTATGCACGGTGTCCCGGGAAAGAACTCATCACAAGGGTGTATTATACGTAGCTTTACCTTGCATTTCTACCAGAGGTTGTTTCCAAGGCTTGAACCCGTGAGCTACTGGTCACACGGCAACAACTTTACCAGTTACTCCAAGGCTCCCCTTCCCCCGATATAATCAAGATTGATTAAAAAAGGTACATACATTTTTTGAACCTTAAAGAACAAAAATTTGTGCAAAAAGAAACTTTTTTAGCACTTCACAATATTAATACTTACAAAAAGAATTAATTTTGACAAGCAAAGCAAGAATTAAACTACAATCTTTATAATCTAGAACCACTAACTCAAAATCCTTAACCCCCACCCCCCACCCCACCCCACAAATCAAGATTGATAAAAATGTACATTTTTTGGAGCTTAAATAACAAAAAATTATGCAAAAAAATAGTACCTTGTAACAAGAAGTTCTAGCTTGTGAGAGAACATCTGTATGAATTTTATCAGTATTTTGTGATGTACTGTAAGCTTCCAATGCCATTGCCACCAAAAAAAAAAATGGAAGCTAAACAAAGAAGCAAAGCAAATATAGTTAGAGAAGGCAAAATAAAACAAGTTTTAATTTTTGGGTCTATGTGATATGTTTATTACTAGCCCAAATAAAATGGGCTATTTGAAATTTTTTTGCAAGCCCAACTATAGATTTATATTTTGTTCAATTTTAGCCCCTTGGGTGAAAATTGGTTAGTCCATTGGAAACGGCCTGGTGAACGATACTCAGCATGATCTTACGAAAGACACGACTCTTGATAGAAAAATGTGAAGGACGTGAATTACAGTAGAGGAGTAATGGGTAGGCTTGCATTGTATCTGAACATACGAACTAACCGAATAGGGTTCGACATCTACTATATATTCATAAAAAATAATTTTAACCATGCATATATAGTATAATTTTTTTCATCGAAGGGGTTTCGTATGAACTCCTATCGTCCCAACTGTAGCTCCGCCCAGTCCATGGGTGTCTTGTTTCGTGTATTATTCTATTGGAAAGGGCCTGGTGAACGACACTCAGCGTGATAAATATCGCTTCTTTGCTTTTTTGTTTTTGCCAGTTTATGAAACATGACCATTGATAGGAAAATGTAGAGGACGTATATTAGAGTAGAGGGTTAGTAGGTAGGGTGCGTCCTTACTAATAGGAAAGAGTTGCGTTGTGTAGTTGGTACTCCCTCAATTTCAGAATAAGTGAATTGTTGAGGTATTTATTGGTGTTTCAAATAAGTGAATCATTGAATTTTTTTTCAAATTTGCCCTTATGATTTGATAACCAATTAGCTTTTGAAAAGGTATTATAAGGTTAACCTTTTTTTTTTTTGGTAAAAATGAAAAGTTGTGTTAAATTTATGTCTTGAATGTTTTTTTTTTAATATGTATGTCAAAATCTAATAATTTATTTATTATGAAACGGAGAGAGTATTTGTGATTTTGATTGTCAGACTTCGATTGGCTTGAAATCGACCTGGTGTTCATACTTGACATGATAAACATGGTGACCAATACTCACTATGACAAAAATAGATTTTTTTTATTTTTTCTTTGCATTTAGAGATCATGAAACATTAATTCATGATAATGAAAGTTTTTTTTTATATATATATATATATATTAGTATGTGTTGATTTTTCTTATTGACAAACTTTAAATATTGACTTGAAACTTGATAAGTCCATTGAAAGGGATGGTCATGTGATAAACGTTACTCCTTTCATAATAAATGAATTTTTGAATTTTGACATACAAATTAAGAAAAAAACATTAAAAGTATAAATTTAACATAACTTTTCATTTTTACCTTAAAAAAAGAAAAAACTAACTTTGTAATATTTTTTTAAAAGTTAATTGGTTGTCAAATCATAAGGGTAAATTTGAAAAAAAAAAAATCAATGATTCACATATTTTGAAACATCAATAAATACCCCAACAATTCACTTATTCTGAAACGGAGGGAGTATTTTTTTGTAAAAATTCTATTATCATTAAGGTCGTTTGGTAGATTGTATTAAGAAAAACAATGTCAGTATTAGTTATACACACTATTTGGTATTAAAGAATGTATTACTAATGCATAAAAAATCATAGTATTAGTAATGCAGTAGATTCTAATACATGCATTAGTATTATTAAAGTCATAATTGCCCCTCAAAATTTTTTCCACGTCCTTTCCGCCATATTTATATGGGGTATTTTTGTAAATTTTTAATTAGAAATTATGCAATTCACACTAATAATAAAGTGATTAACTTAAGCTAGTCTAATCACACTAATAATAAAGTGATTAACTTAAGCTAGTCTAATCACTGTTTTGAATGAAGTGATTAAATTAAAGTAAACTAAAGAATCAAGAAACCAGAAAATATTTAAAAGTAAAAATTCAATTTATATTAGTCATTTATTCAATTTATATTAGTCATTTTTCAAGAGGAAGAAGTTTATCTAATTTGAGTCCTATTTGAACATGAAATCACTTGGAGAAAACTTTAAATATATAATTAAATTTAATCGAATCTCAATAGAAATATCCAAACATCAAATAGAAAGTCGAAGAAAAAGAAAAAGAAATACAATTTTAGTGCACTAAAACTTCAGTTTTGCGTGCGATCTGAAAAAGAGTCGAAATCATAAAAGTTTATTATATACAGTCTTCTCTAGAGATTAATTCTACGATTTGAACCAGTGACCTCCAGATCAAATGACCAGTGACGGAGTCAGGATTTTCATTGAGACGGTTCAAAAGTATATATACGAACTAGTCAAAGAGGATTCAACATCTATTATATATGCATAAAAAATATTTTTAACATATAAAAATAGTATTCCCTCCATTTCATAATAAGTTAATTATTGGATTTTGACATACATATTAAGAAAAAAATAAAGATATAAATTTATCATGTTTTTTCATTTTTACCCTCTTTAAAAAGTAAAGACACATGATACATCACTCCTAATGTACATTTAATGGAGGGTAAATTTGAAAAAAATTTCCAACATCTATTTTGAATTGTGAACCATTCACTTATTTTTAAACATAAAATACTCCAACAATTCCCTTATTATGAAACGGAGGGAGTGTACTTATTATGAAATGGAGGGAGTATAATTTTTCATTGAAGAGAATTCGGATGAACCTCCAGAGTAAAGGTGACTCCGTCACTACACATGCAGTGGCGGAGCGAGACTTTTGGTTAAGAATGTTCATATTTTTCCTTGGGCAAAGAACTGTTCAAAAAATAAAGAAAACAAATCACTGCTGCACCTGCAAAGGTTTGAACCCAGTTGTTAATGCGGAAATGCATACTCTTAACCACTGGACTATGTTTCTCTAGCTTGTCAAGGGTGTGCAACAACATGTATATAACCATAAATATCTATATTTAACCTATATACTCGAAAAAAAATTTCGACGAAAGGTGTTCATCTGACCATCCTTCGTCGGCTGTGGCTCCGTCACTGTACACATGACAACAATTTTATCAGTATATGATGCTGGAATTAGTGTTTATATACCACCCAAACAACCCCTTCACCAAAAGATTGAAAGCAACCAATCATATTTCGAAAAATACATACAACAGACCCCACTTATCAATTTCCAAAAAACTTGAGTACCAAAACGTCAGCTAAAATGAACTTATTTTAGTACTTTTGTCAAATAGAATTTTGTACCAAAAATCAAACAAAGTGTTGAAAAGATGTATATATTTGTACTGTCCACTTGACAAATTAGCCACTATGGACAATAAATATTTAACAGTACTACCATTTAATATGTAGGGTTAAATGTGCATCATCATTATTGTGTTAGTTGTCATATTTCGCATCACCAAAAATAAAAAATGATAAGTAAAATATTTGATATATACTACTAAATATTAAAAAATATTAATATGTATACCAAATATCATTACTCCCTAAAATTATAACATGAAAAATATAATATCAAAAATTTAAATTTCGATATAACAATTCCATATTCATCTACCATGTCTATTCTAGTCGAAATTAATGGCGAAGTCAAATTTTTACTAAGAAGTTCAAAATATAAATAAGTAAATAAATTTAAAATATTAATTATATCTATATCTATATCTATATATATATATATATAATAGTTTTAAGTATATATAAATATTATTTAAGGATGTCACGAGTTCAAGCCTTGAAAATAGAAAAAATAAAATAAAATTACGTATAATATACTCTTATTGTGAGGCTCTTTTTCAGATACCGCACATAACAATAATTTTAATGAAACTTTCACCAAAAGAATCTGAATAAACTTACTCGATCCTACCTAGCTCCGCCTCTAAAGATCCAATATAAATGATGGAAAACTCTAGAGAGAGAAAAGTGAAGAGTGAAAAAAGGGTGTCTTTCTTTACTTTCTTTCTGTGGAGGAAAAAAGTCAGTTCGATAAATTAAAGCTTTTGTCACGTACATGATCTCTGAAAGAGTCGAATCGAAACTCTTTCAGAGATCTGAATTTATAGAAGTAAATAAGCCTTTGTGTGTGTTTGTTGATGATATTTGAAGGCAATTAGAGAGAGAGATTGACAGAAGAGAGTGAGCATACACAGATAATTGTATTAAAAATTTTCTTACTTTTCTGTGTGTGCTCACTTCTCTTTCTGTCAGTCTATATATCTATATTGTTCATTCATTGGCCTTTCCTCTTGTATTGCTTCTTGTTCGTCGATTCAAATGGTACGTGAGTTATTATATTTAGAATATTGTAAGACAGTTTGATTTTTATTTACTTGTTATGTTAAAGGGAGAATTATGGGGTTCAATCTTCAAAAGGTTATGATTTTTCGTTGATTCAAATGATACGGTAGTTAGATTTAGAACGTTTTTATTTACTTATTGTGTTAAAGGGAGAATTATGAGGTTTCATCTCCAGAAGGTTATGATTTTTCGTTGATACAAATGGTATGGGAGTTATATTTAGAACTTCCTATTTTTATTTACTTGTTGTGTTAAAGGGAGAATTATGAGGTTGCGTCTTCAAAAGGTTAGTTTTTCGTTGATTCAAATGATACGGTAGTTAGATTTAGAACGTTTTTATTTACTTGTTGTTCTAAAGGGAGAATTATGATGTTCCATCTCCAAAAGGTTATGATTTTTCGTTGATTCAAATGGTACATGAGTTTTATTTATTTGTTGTTTTAAAGGGAGAATTATGAGGTTTCATCTCCTGAAGGTTATGATTTTTCGTTGATTCAAATGGTATATATGTGAGTTAGATTTAGAATGTCTTTATTTACTTGTGTTAGAGGGAGAATTATGAGGTTCCATCTCCAAAGGGTTATGATTTTTCGTCGAGTCAAATGGCACGTGAGTTAAGGCAGTTCGATTTCCATTTCCAAAAAATTATATATGATTTTTGGTAGAGTCAAATTGTATATGAGTTAGATTTAGAACGCTACGAGACGGTTCGATTTTTATTTAATAGGGAAAATTATGAAGTTCCATCTCCAAAAAATTATATATGATTTTTGGTCGAGTCAAATGGTATATGAGTTAGATTTAGAACGCTATGAGACAGTTCGATTTTTATTTACTTATTGTGTTAAAGGGAGAATTATGATGTTCCATCTCCAAAAGATTATGATTTTTCATCCGAGTCAAATGATACGTGAGTTAGATTTAGAACATCACGAGACAGTTCCATTTCTATTTATTTTTGTTATAAAGGGACAATTGCGAGGAGCCAAACCCTAATGTAAGATGACTCATGAGTTGGCCTAATTAACCTATGGTGTACTGTTTTCTTGCTTCGTTTTTATATGTTTTACTTAAACTGATGATTTATCAGAAACAGTTTTTATATCATAATGTGTGTGATTATATACATATATATATATATATATATTTCTTTTAAATTTTCAATTAATCATGAACTCGCAGAACCTGTTTAGAAAAATGCCAAAAAAAAATGGATGCAAATGAATTTAAGTAGGAAAAAGGTTGTACCTTTTGAGGAATTCTGTCTTTTATAGCAACTAGACATAGACATGACACTAATCAGAAAAAAAATAAATCATATTGGTTGACTGTTATTGAACCATTTTTTTTTATTATTATTTATTTCTTTGTTGATATTATTTTGTAATCTTTTACAAAGTTTAAATCTTTATTATTGATGTTTAAAAAAAAAAAAGATTTGAAAAATATGCAGATCAAGAAAAATAAAGTTTCTAGCTTTGAGGTTTTAGGGATATGTTTTTTTCTTGTTTTTAAATGTTTTACAATTAATTATTATTATTATTATTATTATTATTATTATTATATTATTGTTATTTAATAAGTGTGACTTTTGATGCAGTAAGTACTTATTTTGTAAAAATCTGTGATGGAAAGGACAGACATGGATTTGGAAGGTAACCCTCTTTCCTTCTTTTTTTTTTAATTGTATTTTTTAAGAATAAAATTGGTGCTGTTAGCTAAGGTTTATCGAAAATAATTTTTCTACTCTACGGTAAAATTGAGTAACTGGGCATCGGAAACAACCTCTCTATCTCATCCGAGGTAGTGGTATGGTATGGATAGTGTACACTTTACCCTCTCCGACCCCACTTTGTGGGAATACATTGGGTATGTTGTTGTTGTTGGTAAAGTTGAACAAATGCTAAAGTTGCTGAGCCGTGGAAACAACCTCCAGCAGAAATGCAAGGTAAAACCTAAAGTAGCAACGGACTCTTCACTTTCGTTGCCGCACTCGTATCGAATTCTCCAAAAATACACTACTTTTGGCGAATCCGACACATATCTATTGACATTTTTTAAGAATCCGAGCAACATAGTGTAAGATAAGACGGCATACAATAGACCTTGTAGTATGGTCCTTCCTCGGAAGCATAGCGGGGGTTTAGTGCATCGGATCGTCCTTTTTTAGTTTTTCTACTCCACAAAGATTGGAATAATAACGTATGCCTACATCCTACCCTTCCAGACTCTATTTGTGGAATTACACTATGTTATTGTCTGAGCAACAAAGATTTGGTGATTTAGTTTTGCATCTATTTTTGTTTTTGGTGGAATTAGTTTGTTTCAGTAATTAAGTTGACTTGGTTGTTTATTGGAATTTAGTGATACCATAGAGGCAAAGCGGAGCTATGTTGCTCGAACTCTCCGAAAATGCAGCTGCACCCGTGTTGGATCCTCCAAGAATGCATTACTTTTAGAGGATCCGGCGAACGCACCCAGGCTAGTAGCATTTTTTAAGAGTCCGAGCAACATAGAAGGGGAGCTTGGTGGCACGAGGTTGCCCTTTTAGTGATACCATAGAGACATGTTACTGTAACTCGATGCAGTTAAGGTGTTTATCTGTACTAATAAATTGAGGGATATGTTACATATAGTGGGACTTCAAGAGGAGCTAGTTGCATTTTTGCGTAGAAAAGAAACGGTTGGAGTAGATGCGGAGGGCCTTCCAGGATCTAGTCGCTTACTTCCATTCTATGTTGCTCGGACTCTTCAAAAATGTCGACGGGTGCCTATCGGATCCTCCAACAATAGTGTATTTTTGAAGGATCCGACATGGGTGCGGCAATATTTTTGGAGAGTTGGAGCAACTAAGCTTCCATTCATAAGATTAATGT
>NC_061119.1:218053101-218055887 GCF_002878395.1 Capsicum annuum
GCTGCCTCATCTTTGCTGTAGACTTTGTCATCGATTTTGATTATAGATTGAAGAAGACTTAGCAGGATTTCTCTCACATTATATTCTTTAGATATAGTAGCCCAAGCACGAACATCAAATCGGGACTGAATCAAAGGATGGTTAAAAACTTGTTTTGCTAATGTTGTCTTGCCAATGCCTCCCATCCCGACGATTAAGATGATATTTAGTTCGTCGGAAGAGCCTCCTCTGAGTTCTTCAAGCACCCTTTTCTTTTCCTTGCCACGTCCCACCATATTGTTCGTAACTTCCAGATTAGGTAATTTTTCTGTACTTGTATCTCGTGCCAAGGACCACGTTGATGCTTGTCTACCTTTATGATCTTGAAACTTTTTCGACTCTTCTTGGACACGGTCAATGTCCTTTGCTACTTGTTGCAAGCTCTCACAAAGTTCCTCATTTGCTTTTCCTCTCCGCGTTTCAGCTTCTGCTATCATTGCTTCTCTTAATCCAAATTCAATTTTGTCTTCAGCAGCATTCGCAAAACCTTTTATCTGCGCTTCCAAATCTGTCATTGCCCCATAATTACTGATTTGTTTCTCGGAGTTCTTGAGAAATGCTTCTATAGAACTCACTTTCTGATGAAGAGCTACAATTTCTTCTGTGATAAAAAGCAAGGTATAGCATTGGCGAATCAGACGTCAACAGCAGTTCCATTGTTCTTACAAGAGATGCTATACTCGCGTAGGCCATATCTATTCTCCTGCTTCCAAAATGCAATCACGACCTGAAAGCTGCAAGTTGCAGGAGCCCGATAGTATTAAAATAACACGATTCACAAAAACAGCGAGGAAAAATTAAGAAATCAGGCTACTTCAGTCTGCACTCTTCACTATCTCAATTTCTTAATCGTATATGTTACAGACTTTATGTCTACTTCATATTCATGTCAGCATCACCTACTTTACTACACTTCACCGGTCTAAGAAAACATTGCGCAGATGGTGGAAGAGGAGCTGTATGATGTTCATAGATTTCTATTAGCTAGTTGCGAGGGCCAATACGACAAGGACTTGGTTGAGCGATAGCTGGCCAAAGAAAGAGGGACAGAAGTGGACAAAGTTGCGGAGAACTACTGGCGTTCTATGAGTGGCGTTCTAGGTGTCTTTGGTTTGTGAGTGTATGTTACTACTAGGTGGGTGTCCTATTCCTTATTTCTTAGTTCCTATTTTCTTATTTCGTGTTGCCCTTATTTCTCGTATTTCGTATTGCTTTGATTTCTATTTTATCATTTCTTACTCTTTATTTCTCTTATGTCATCCATCCCCTTGTTTAGTATTCTTTATCTTGAGCCGGGGCTCTATCGGAAACAGCCTCTCTACTTCTTCAGAGGTAGCAGTATGGACTGCGTACATCTTAACCTCCCCAGACCTCACTTTGTGGGATTACGCTGGGTTTGTTGTTGTTGTTGTTGTTGTTGTTGTCATACGCTTTGACAGCCCTAGTGTCCAGGTTAGCTTGCACATACCTCGACTAGTTCCACTAAGTACCTGCAACCTCCGACCAACACAAGTACCAGATAACTATGTCCCCAAAGGCTTTGACATGTACGAAGAAATCGCCTAGTGTTTTTAACCTCTCACTGCGGCTTAAAACTAGACCTCATGGTTCTCGACTCAGTTCATTGACCACTGGGCCACACCCTCGAGTGGGTGCCAATG
Source organism: Capsicum annuum (assembly GCF_002878395.1). Lineage (NCBI taxonomy): Eukaryota > Viridiplantae > Streptophyta > Magnoliopsida > Solanales > Solanaceae > Capsicum > Capsicum annuum. The sequence continues at coordinate 218,054,802 of NC_061119.1, forward strand.
TTACTTCGATGGACTTAGACTGATGTGAGAGACCAGGATGTTATATTGGAGCTGTTGACATTAATAGGTACTGCATATTTTTAAAGGATCCGAGCAACATAGGTTATAATAGATGTGAATCGATAAATACCAACTAGTGCTACAAGAAATACTCTCAAGGAGAAAAATATACTAAAGACACATGAATATGAGTTGTTTCAAGCAACAAATTAATGAAGCATAAAAGAAAATTGCATTAACTCTAATGGAGATTGAAAGGTGAAATTGTGTCTGCAATCAAGTTACACAAAATAAGTTCTATATGAGAAAAAAAGAGTTGACTTTAAAGAAATGGGATGACAACTCCAATAAGTTGACCTTGGGATTTGTGTCTATCAAGGAAAATACTCTCTCCGTCCCAAATTGGAATGGCACATCTATTAAGAAAGCAATAATTGGTAATGTAATTTTACCATTTTATTCCTCTTAATTGTGTCTTGATGGTACTCCTCTTTGCAACATTTTTCAAGAATGCTAATAACAAGGAGTAATCAATTACACTAAGGGTATAATGAAAAAAAAAATTGTCTTGTCTGATAAGTAAAAAAGGACAAGTAAAATGGGACATCAAATTAGGAAATTTGGGACGGGTAAAATGGGACGGAGGGAGTATAATATTATAGCTCATCTGTTTTTAACCCTGCCTGCTTGTATTTTACCACATAGTTACTGCCCCAGGTAGAAAGCGACGGCGGAGACGTTGACTTAATTGACGAGTTATTCAATTAAAAGATTGTCAGTTCGAGTCACCAAAGAGGAAACCATTGTGATCGGTGGCATACACAAGACTTCTTGTTGTGAACCCGGATATCATAGATAATACTTATGAGCCAGATAATTGGACAAAGGTTGGCCAAGCTATTGGGTCAGGGTCTAAACCACAAAGAAGCCAAAGAGTTAGCCAGCCCAACAAGAGGTTTACGTGAATTATGATTGTTAATAGAACTTTATTGAAAGGAAGAAAGGCTAAGGTTTACAATATAATCTGAAAAGCCTGAAACTAACTAAACAAAAGTAGGCTATATATACATAGCCAATAACCTAAAG